>NC_080175.1:24056812-24059312 GCF_950295315.1 Erinaceus europaeus | reverse complement strand
AAACAACAATAATATGACTAGTAACTAAAAATGGAAATAGATTATTTAGAGTCCAAACAAAACATTTTCAATATAGAGTTTCTCAGTGGAATATTTAGGTTCAATATATTGGATCTATATACAATTATATCTTACTCCCCAAACAAAACAGATTTTCAGTGATAAATGTTTTTGGACAGCAGCAAGATTTAATTTCATTCATTTCAAGATGCAGATTTATTTATGAAATAAGAAGAAAATAGTTGCCAACAAGAACCTAGGGGACTCCTATCTATCTTTAGCTGCTCTGTTGTTTCACCTAGAAATATCTCAGAGATGGAGGTGCTTCTTACAAGGATAGAAAAATTGCAGCTGGAGCAGAAATTAATTTGTATTTATAGTCCAAACACCTACATGAATCCTTAATCTGCTTTTTTATGATTTTAGGGGGAATTTATAGAATCGTTTAGATTGGAAGAAATCTCCTGTGGGTCATCAAGTTCCCTCTCCTTATAATGGCAACACTGATTTTATTATCCTTAAGGCAGTTCTGATAGATGGGTGTCAAGCCTGGCTCATGTTTCATGCATTTAAAATGTATATTCTCCACCCTGAGTGTATTTAATGTGTAGGAGACAGACTGAGTGCTGCCTATATGCCCTGGAGACCTTTTCTGAGTTCCTGACACATACTCTCCTCTGGAACAGATGCCAAATTGTAGAATATTAAGCATTATATTGATGCCATCAAACTCAGTTTGCTTTTAGCTTCTGACAATTGGAAGCATTTTTCCTAGTGAATATAGGGACCCAGTATGCTGCCTACCCTGAGATGATTTAAAAATAAAAAAAGACCATTTCCTCTTATATCCTTTTATCCTGTCTTCCTCCATTCAATTAAGAGAGCCTGCTTGGAAGACCAGTTGTGAAATGTGTCTGGGGCTATCTATAATGTCCACAGACATTTATGAGACACAAAGGAATATAAGACGTGGTCTTTACCTGCAAGAAATTACTTGTTATTTGAGAAGATTCCTGAGATTTATCTAGGAAGAAGTGAGACTGGTCTCAGTGAGCAGAATGTGGCAATCCAGACCATTACTTTATGGTTCCATTGAATGAACAATATGCAATTATGCATAATCACATTATACTGGAAACTGACAATAGTGAATGCCCAATTATGTAGTCAAGGCAGTGTCCAAGACAATACAGAATGCCTGTTTGTTGTTTAAAATAGCTGTAAGAGCCAAAAGGGTAAGGGCAAGGGAGATGAATAAGTATTTGCTTTCTCAAAGACAAAGAAAATGTGATTGAGCTGGAGTTTTATGTGTTAAAACTACTCATCAGTCATTGCTTAAGAATTTATGTGAGGAAGAATGGCATAGCAGTTGAAAGCTCAGGCCTGGTTTTGAGTCTTGGTTTTAACAGTGATCACTTTTGTGACTTTGGGAGAGCGACTTACTTTCTCAGGACCCCAGAGACTATGGTTATAGAGAAGAAAGTTAAGATTTTCTGATTTGTAGGGTTACTGTAGGGGTCAAATGAGATCACTTATCATCAACACATGCTAGGACAGAGGTAGGCTCACAGAGTTGTCAGAGTTAAATATATGTAGTAGTGGTGGTACTGGTGTAGAAAAAGCACTGTAGAGCATGGATGCTAAGGTAATGAGAAGTCTTTTTTTTTTTTTTTAGTGATTTAATAATGATTTACAAAATTATAAGATAATGGAAGTATAATTCTACACTCTTCCCACTACCAGAGTTTCGTGCCTTACCTCACTCCAGCTGAAGCTGCCATAGTTCTCCAAAGATCAGATAAGGCCCTGCCTTCACTTTTTTTCCAAGTCACACCTATGCCTATTATTACTTCTGGATGTCTTTCCTTAAGAGAAACAGTACCTGACATCCTCTGGTGTTTTCTAAGTTCCCTTCCCTTTCAGTGGTGGTATTAAAAACGAAGATTCTTCATGACAGTGTTCCAGATCCTGGTGGAATTGTAGTTCAGAGCCCTCTTGTTATCTTCCCCAAATATTTCCTCCCTCTGGGAGAATGGACCAAAATTTCTTTTGGGGTGCAGGAGGAAGGAGTTTTGAGTTTTGTAATTGATTTCCTGCTGGACATGGACATTGGCCAATCGATCCATAACCCCTGTCTGAGAAGTTTTCTTGATATTTTAAAAAATTGTTTTTCTACTATCTTTGTTTATTTATTGGCTAGAGACAGTCAGAAATCAAGAGGGATGGGGAAGATAAAGAGGGGAGAAGACAGAGAGACACTAGCAGCCCTGTTTCACCACTCATGAAACTTTCCCCTTGCAGGTGGGGACGGGGGACTTGAACCTGGGTCCTTGTGCATTGTAACATGCGCACTCAACTAGATGTGCCATCACTCAGTCCCTTCTTTATATATTTTTAATATTTATTTATTTATTTATTTATTTCCCCTTTTGTTGCCCTTTTTTGTTGTTGTAGTTATTATTGTTGATGTTGTTGTTGTTAGATAGGACAGAGAGAAATG
>NC_080175.1:21971351-22093851 GCF_950295315.1 Erinaceus europaeus | reverse complement strand
TCTTCCTTGAAGGCTTTTTAAAAAATATTTGTACATACTTATATTGGATAGAGACAGAGAGAAATTGAGAGCAGAGGGGGATAGAGAGGGAAAGAGACAGTGAGACACTATGCAGCTCTACTTCACCACTTGTGAGGCTTTTCTTCTGCATGTGGGTACCAGGGGCTTGAACCCAGGTCCTTGTGCACTATAGTGTGTGCACCTAACCAGGTTTGCCACCACCTGGCCCTCCTTGAAGGCTTTGTAAAATTCATTTATGAATCAATCATAAACTGCACTTTTGTTATTGGGAAGGCTTTGATAACCACATCAGTTTTTTTTTTGTCATAATTGGGCTGTGAGAGACAACATAATAGCTATGCAAAAGATTTTCATACCTAAAACTATCATAGTCCAGGTTCAATCTCCAGCACTGTCATAAGCCAGAACTAAACAGTGTTAGTGTTGTGGTTTCTCTCTCTCCATATGTGTGTGTGTGTGTATGTGTGTGTGTGTGTGTATGTATTTAAAAGAAAATAAATAAATAAAAAACTTAAAAATTATTGAAAACTCATAACATGGGATTTATCAAAATTACAGACGTAAAATATGTTAAATAAGAGAGAAAATTCTAGAAGGCAATTCAGAGGTAGGTAACAGAATTTGCATGCATGAGATTCTGTGTTCAATCCTGACACTGCGTATGTCAGAATAATGCTTGGGTGACTTTTTCTCTCTTGATAGTAAACAAATCTTTTAAAATACATATAAAATGGTCATGTAAAAGTATCAAATATAAAATGTCAAAGGAAGATTGACAAACTGTAATACAGAACCTTAAAAGGACCTCTTGAGATGAACAACAATAATCAATGAGTATCAGGTATAATTGAAAGAAAAATTTATTAAACACAAAGAACAGTTAATGTCTAAATCGAACATACGCCGAAATTCTATAGGAAGGTATCAAGTTAAAAAATAAGTAGGTAGTATTTATAGTCCAATTTTAGAGAGGGTATAGATTGTAGATACACACACAATGTCTTAATTTCTAGACTCTGTTATCTTCACCAATATCATAAATAGTATTGATATAAACTATTATCTGATATTATATACAATAAATTTGTAATCATGCATCTGGGAATGATGCTGAAAATTAAGCTGACAATAATAACACATATGACTTCAAATTTATCACAAATAAAGTGTTACATTTTATCATTGATAATAAGTATTCCCTGTAATATTTACTGAGATGTAATATCTATTAAAATAGCTTTATAATTAACCCATGTTTCAATATACTGAAGTAAATAAAAATTCAATTTATAATATGGAATTTTCTTTCAACATGAGCACATTATAATATTAAAATGGGAATAGATACAAAATAAAAATACATTATTATTTGACTTGATTTTTCATTATCTATATATTCAATAAATTTTATCAAGTATTTAAAATTTTCCTAATATTAATATGTTTATTTCAATCTATTTTTAAGTATAGAACACATCTGGAGAGATTCTTGTTGAAGTCTAAATATTTTTCGTAGAAAAGGTCACAATTATCTAAAAAGTCAAGTAAGCATTTCAGTCTCAAGAGTTTCAAAGTTATAAGTTACTGTTTGTGTGTGTGGAGGAAAGCCATAAAGGTAAAATTCAGCTCTGATAACTTCATACCAGCTTGCCAACAGGTGTTAAACCTAATAGCTAAGAAAATGGTTACCAGTGTTTGTAAAAACAAGTTTTTGTTAGTTTGTTTTTACTGGTACATAACTTTCCCACTTTCAGACTAGTCTTTGAAAGTAAATCAGTACTTACAACTCACACTGAAAATATCAGGTGTTGTGCTCTTTACTGGAAGAATAGCTACATTAATTATTTGAAATCTTTCTGCATGGAGGATTTGATTCTTGTCTTTTATTTTAAAAGTATTTATTCATACCAGCATAAACACATATGTCATTTACCTTGTACTATGAGTTACTAAATATTATTAATTTGGAGGCCAGTCAGTGGCACACCTGTTTGAGAGCATACATTACCGTGCGATAGGACCCAGTTTCTAGCCCCTGGCCCCCACCTGTAGAGGTAAAGGTTCACTAATGGTAAAGCAGGTCTACAAGTGTCTCTTTGTCTCTCCCTCTCTCTATCTCTTCTTCCCCTCTCAATTTCTCTTGATTTTATCAAATAAATAAATCTTTAAAAAAGAAATCTTTAAAATATTACTAATTTTCAAATTTCTCATCCCTCCCCCCTTTTTTAATTTTTTTTAAATTTTTTTATTATCTTTATTTATTGGATAAAAACAGCCAGAAATTGAGAGGGAAGGAGGAGACAGAGAGAGACACCTGCAGCCCTGCTTCACCACTCACAAAGCTTTCCCCCCTGCAGGTGGGGGCCAGGGGCTTGAACCTGGGTCCTTTTGCACTGTAACATGTCGCTCAACCAGTTGCACCACCACCTGCCCCCCCTTTTTTTTTTTCTTGATATTGATATGTAACTACTTTTGGTTTATGTTCTCAGACACAGGCAGAGAAAGGCAGAGAGGTGTGTGAGAGAGACACCATAGCATGGAAGTTCCCTCCAATACTATGGGGGCAGTGTTCATAATTAATTAATGAAACAATACTCATGGCTTATAATACCGCCAGAAATTGAATCTAGGGCCTCAGGTTTCTTGGATGTGAAATTGTGTCATACTGCTATTGTAGACCTTTGGTGCCTCAGGCATGAGATTTTATTGCTTATACCAGAGCATTGTTTTTTCTTTTTTTTTTCACATTTACACAATTTTATTTAGTATCTCAGAGCTGTAGCACACATGGAAAAGAACATTTACTAACTGTATATATGATACATTGAAAGAGAAGACCTGAAGTGTGTCATAACCAGTGCAGACCATAAAGATTCATCCATTGTAGATGTTGTCACACAGCAAAAAGATTCTGTCATGAAACTCTCCAGATCTAACAGATTAAGTTTATAATAAAACACACAACTTATTTCATATATTGAGATATTAATGAATACAAACTGAATCTTGAAGTAATGCATTAAAATATGTCAGGGGGCAGAAATGGTTCATTTTTTAATAGTTTTGGTTCTTTAAACTGAGAAATTACAAATGTTTAGCCACTTGCTCATGTAAAGTTAAAGGATAAAACTACCGAAACTTTCTGTGACAAAGAACAATATTTGAAAGTGACAAAATAAATATTCAATATATGATCTTTAAGTCACCCTTGTAGAATAGGAATACAAAAAGGAGACCCACCATGCCCCACCCAGATCTGCCCTGACCTTCAGAATTTAGGAGACTAGTTGTGCCTTTGAACTAAGAAATATCCCCCAGGTGTCACTTACTCAGGGAAGGAGAAACTTGTAGATGAGGCATGGGGACTTGCACTGGCTGTGGCAGCAGTATCGGCACCAGGAACATTTCTGACCTGGGCTCTCTCCTGCTCATCTCTCAAAGCTTCCTCATAACACTCTGAAAAGTAAGTGGGGATAATTCCAAAGGCATCACAGAAAAATTGTAGGACCTTCATCATGGTGGTTTCAGCCTAGGCTCTGGGGCCCCACAAGGTATCATACCTGGGAGGGGAACTGTCTGACACAAACTGGTACCCCAGGCAATCCTCCTGCATCAAATGTAAGGCAGTGTTCATCATAGGATCCACAAAGATGGAATCTTCCTTCGTTGTAATTTCCCAAATCGTCTCCAGCACATCACAAAGCGTATACTCAGACACTCGGATGCCCTTTATCAAGGTCACAGCCAGGATGATGTAGAGTGGACCAGTCTTAGGCAAGCCCTCATGACTCAGCATCCCATCATAGGCAAAATCTTCTATTTTGTGGAGCTCATAGGAACACGTGCAGTGTTTCACCACCCTCACTTCAGTGTTATAGATCACCTTCAGGTAAATGCACACTCTTTTAAAGATCTCGGGGAAATACTTCACCTTCTTTTTCACAACACTTCAGCATTTGATCCATGCTGATGGACCACTGCCAGAGTCTGGGGTGCCTCCCTTTTCTAAGTCCTGTCACCTCAGTTGAGTCCTCAACTTCTCAGATGGCCAAGCCTTCAGGAATATTTCTATCCAAGGAACCTGTTTAGGGCCTCCCAGTAGGATTTTGTGAGTTTGCACTGTAGGGTGGGGGGAGAGATCCTTCAGTCTGCACTCAGGAAGCCTCTCATATTGACCCCAAACTCCATAATTCACCAGAGCACTTTTTAAGTCTTCTTGCTCACATTATTATAGCTTCTTCAATTGAGAGTATGTCCATTGGTCTTTTGTGTTCTCTTGACTTACCCCGATCAATTTGTTTTTTTGAGCAATTTACTCTGTACAAGATTCTTCAAGTTTATTTCTTATCGTCCTTACCTTAAACCTAGGATTGTCATTTGTCTCAAGAGCACTAGTTCCTCTTAAGTACTAATAAAAATCATGGATAGAGGGCATTATGGGCACTAACCACATTTTCTGGGTTTTTGGTGCTGTTGTTGTTTGTTTTTATTGCCATTAAGTTTATCATTGAGGCTAGGTGCCAGCATTATGAATATACAGCTCCCAGCAGCCATTTTCCTTTTTTCCCCCTTTTATTTGATATGGCAGAGAAGTTGAGAGGGTAGGAGGAGCTAGAGAGGGAGGGAGACAGAGAGACATCCACAGTACTTGCTTTGCCACTCCTGAAGTTTCCTTATTGTAGGTGGTGAGCTGAAGCTCAAACTCAAATTCTTGCATATCAGGCACCAGCTTAGCCAGCTGTGTCATCACCTACCCCCCCACTATAATTACATTTTAAACAAATTCTCTTTATAAGGACTAGTATTCAGATGAGAAAGTAAGGCTTATAACTCAGTTCCCATGAACCCCCACTGCCTATTATGCCAAATTATGCTTTCTGTTCATGGATGTGGTCAGAGAAACTAATCAATACATACATAGATTTACACTCTGGAGAAGTTGCACATGAATCTTCACCACTTTTATATTATCTCTTAATCATATGTAATGACTCAGGTGACATTTGGAAAGTAAGCATATCTGTTGAAGCCTTACAGTTGTATAACCATCTTATTATTAATCCTTAATGAACATATACCCCTGTCTCCTTTTAATTTCCTTGACCATCAGATTGTAATATTGCCATTCTTGTTCATGAAATATTGATGAATAACTTCACATAAGGTCTGCCTGTTGACCCTCTTGTAGTCCAGGATCATTCAAGAAGAAATATTTGACCACTATTATCCACTGTTAACTTTATATCTCATATTTCTGCATAGGAAATATTCTGAATAAATTTCTCATTTCAAATAGAACAATTTGATCTTGAATTCATACTTGGTTATAGACTTAGGATAGTTATCTGATTTTCAGCATGATAAAGTATTTTCCATTGTGTTCCTTTTACTTAGAAATTATTTCAGTTTGGTGTTAGAGTTATGTACCTGACTCTTCAAAATAATGAACAAAGGCATTGATTATTTTTGCCTTTTAATTGGTTTTTAAACAACAAAATAAAAATAATCATAGAGAAAATGAGACAAAATACTCTGTAGTTCTATTGCAATGCTGAAGTGTCTTTAATAGTTGCTGTTTTTAGACTAGCTCATCATTTGCTATCAAAGGTTAAGAAATAATTGTTTAGGTACTGAATAAACTGATAAGAAACACAAGTAAGGGAGAAGGAAACAAGATTGAAATGTCTAAATCCTATGTTATTTCTAAAGGTTAGGAAAGAATGCATATTTTCTTTCTAAATGTCAATTTAATCTGAATGGCAGTGAACCTGGAATAACATTTAAATTTAATGTAGAACTTTTGAAAATGAAGCAATTGCCTAGCTAACTGCCTGTTTTCCTTTTGGATGAACTTCACGTTGGACTTTAAGTTGATGCATAGCTGAAGTATCATTCCTATTTTGAAACATAAACGTAATTGTTGGTTGTTATTAGAAGGGAAGAAAATGGCTTTATTTATTAAGAAGTGATCAATCTGAGTTTTCTGAGGCTGAGAGGACTGGATAATGAATGGGGCTATGCAATTTTTCTGACTGGATTCCTAACTAGCAATAGGAGGTTCCAATTGTTGAGCGTTATTCTGAATATTCAGAAATCTTGATATCATTATATTTTTTTATTTATTTCCCTTTGTTGCCCTTGTTGTTTATTTTTGTAGTTATTATTGTTATTGTTACTGATGTCATTGTTGTTGGATAGGACAGAGAGAAATGGAGAGAGGAGGGGAAGACAGAGAGCAGGAGAGAAAGATAGATACCTGCAAACCTGCTTCGCCACTTGTGAAGCGACTCCCCTGCTGGTGAGGAGCGATGCGTGAACCAGTATCCTTATGCTGGTCATTGTGCTTGGCGGCACATGCGCTTAACCCACTGCGCTGCCGCTCGACTCCCTAGATATCATTTCTATGCATGGTCTCCAAATAGAAATTCTTAGAAAGGAAATTTCATTGAAAAGTCAAGTTTCTTGAAGAACTAGTCACAAATAATATATAATTAGGAAGAGTTTGGTAAACCAGAGAGAACTGTGATTAATAACTTTCCATTAATCTTAGAGATGTATTTAGTTATCTTGGTTCAACTGTTTGACTTTAAGCAAACTAGTAAATGAAGGGGTTTGGGTTTGGTAATGAATCTGGAATCAAATAAAAGATTTATGAAATGAAGAGAACCTATAAAATACATTGATACTAAAGGTATATTCAAGAACCATCTATCTTTTAATGTAATTTACTTTTTAGTACAGATAAAAAAAATGTGCAGGACCTATTTCAGATCCTATAATGAAAGGTAAACACTACAGTGAGAACAGAATCTCTAGTCTTGTCCAAGAAAAGATACTATAATCAATAACCACTTCTCACTCTAGCTATTGCAGATCCAGAGTCTTGGAACTGACTTAAATCAGATAGCCTAACTTCATATCCAGATAAGGATAAGAATCATATAATGAGACATTATGCTATCATGACAAAACTTTATTGGAACTGAGTTATCAAGATGACTTTCATATATTCTTTATGATAAATATGCATTGTTAATAGATTCTCAAACAGATGTAGCACATTTTATTCTAGATATTATCATATGTCATTAATACTCTGTTTTCTGTGTAGTGATGCATTAATAATTTGTCAGGATGACTACATTATATAATGTTTCTCTCGACTGATGAATTCTATCCCATGCCCTGAATTTTCTCTCCTGTCATTCATCAAGAGGAGAACTGAATGTAGTTTTTATATCTCTGTTAGGAGGGTATCTGTGTATTCATATTTTGATGTACAGTCAAGCTGCTGTTGTTAGCTTTTTCCCTCTGAAATATTTTTATAACTATGTTAGTCATGTTTACATTTTTTCTAGTAATATTTCTTTCAAGAAGTTACCATTGATTATCTCTACAAGTGAAGGAAATGTGTTTCAGACTAATGACTAGGATCAGCATGTAAAGTTGGCAAAGTAGTTCATCAGTGTAGTATGATTACTTTGCCATGTACATAACCTATGTTTGAGTTTATCCTCCATTATACTAGACAAAGATTTTGTGCTTTGGTATATTTCCCACTATTTGTATCTCTTTCTCTCTGAAAAAAAAATCTGGGCAGTGAAGTCTCATTAAAAAAATGAAAAATAAAAAGAAAATAAAAAGCCAACATGTATTTCCACTTTTTGAACCCTGATCCTTGGTATTCTGTTGGCTAGGTATTCAAGAATTTTACTTGAGCTAGTGCTGGAAGAAAGCCATGCATGGTTTATTTCTTATTAATGGGTTCTGCTTTTTCACCCATGATATTATTGAGGTTGCTGGTTAATTATATTTCACAAGAATTTTTGCAAGTAATCATCTAAATATTGTTTACAGCTCTGTCCAGCTGTCAGGGTTTCCTTGGTCTTCAGTTTTATGAGAAAGGATAGCCTCATCCTATTCTTCAGATTCTATCTCTGACGACTGTGTTGGATCAAATTTCCTTGAGTGTATAAATAACTGAACAAATTGTTATATTGTTTTTTTAATAAAATTATTTATTTACTATTTATTGGATAGAGGCCTAACAAAATTCAGAGGGGAGGGAGAGATAGAGAAGGAGAGAAATGGCTGCATCACAAAGATTTCCTTCTGTAGGTGGGGCCAGAGCCCTGAACTCAATTCCTGGAACATTGTAATATATGCTCTCAACATCCCCCCATTTTTGTTCTCATTCCTATTTTTTTTTCCTCCAGGGTTATCACTGGGACTTGGTGCATGCACTACAAGTCCACTGCTACTGGTGGCCATTTTTTCCCCCATTATTGTTGTTGTTGTTGTTGTATAGGACAGAGAGAAATTGAGAGAGGAGAGGAAGATAGAGAGGGGGAGGGAAAGAGAGAAACCTGCAGACCTGGTTCCTGTTTGTGAAGTGAACCCCTGCAGGTGGGGGGCCTGGGGCACTAACCTGGATCCTTGCACTGGTTCTTGCAATTTGTACTATGTATACTTAACCCAATGGGTTACCGCCTTGCCCCCTCCTATCATGTTTTAATTTTTTATTTAATATAGATATACAAAATTATGGTAATGGTAATAGGAGTATAATTCTATAACATTCCTACCACCAGAGTTCTTTATCCTCATATCCTTCATTGGAAACTATAGTAGTTCTCCCATGGTCACAGATATTGGTTGGCTTTATATCTATACTCTCTATATCTGTCTGTCTTTGTCTATGTCTATATCTTTGCCCATTTATTCTAAGTCCCAGCTTTCACTTCCTTTCTATGTCACACCTAAACCTAAATCTATTACTACTTCTATTTTTCCTTTTTCCCTTTTCTCTCTACTAAAGGAAATGGTGCCTGGCTTCCTCTGATTTTCTTCAGATTTGTTTCCCTTTCTGTGATGGTGTAAAGACAAGATTCCTAGTGACAAATGCTCCAAGTACTGGTGGGATTGAGATTCATAACTCTCTATTCTTCTTCCCCTATATTTTGCCCCTTTGGGAGTATAAACCAAATTTCTTTTGAATGTGGGAGTTCTATCTTCTGTTATTGCTTCTCTGATGGACATAGGTGTTGGCAGGTCAATCTATTACCAGCGATCGGTTACCAGCAATGGTCCTTAACTCTGCTAGTTTATAGTGAGAGTAATACCCTGGAGAGTCTGTCAAGAGGGCTTATCATGATGTTCCTAATGGAAAATATCAATGATGATAGAGAGAGGGATTTGTCAATGGTTAAGGCCTATAGTATATACTCTCTGGAGGAATCCAAGGATTCCATGACTAGGACCCCCAGACATGATGTGGACTGATAGTGACCAAAAACAGCCATCATTAAGGAAGTCAATCTTTTTTTCCCTTTTTCCAGCTCTTATTGTTCCTTTTCTATCAGACAAACTTAGGTGTTCTCCCAGTTGTTAAAGAATTGAGTATCATTTGTTGTATCAAAATTCCAAATTAGTTTTAGTTTTATGGGTTCTGGCCTCAAGCTAGGGAGGGACTAGATTTTAATGAGGTCTTCCATAGCCTCAAATTTTTCTGAATTTACTTGCTTGATGATTCATTCTAATAAATGTTGGCATAGGGACAATCATTGTCCTTTACTTCATATATATAGTTTTTAACCAATATATCTCTGGGCAAATGTTTCCAGAGTTTCCTCTAATGATTATCAAGTAGTGACTATTATGCTTATTATGCTCCCTTCTCTGTCAGAAGAGATTAAAAGATGGAAGAATATATTTTACTTACTTCCTTTTGTATAGTTAATTGAAAAGAGTGATCAAGTGAAATGAAATGGGATAGAAGATGGTGTCTAGGCCTAACTAATAAATATTTGATTAGAGAATTATGGTGCTTTCTTTAGACCATTTTACTAAATTGACTGACACATTTATTAGGTCTAAGTCTAATCACAGAGGGCTATTAAACACTTTTACTTTGAGTTATATAATTGCCTCTTACTTATGGATACATGTACACATGAACCCAGTATTGTAGGCTCTAGCATGTATCTAGTATGTGTAATTTTATTAGAAAACACACCATCTTAAATGGAACTAAATAGTCCCATATACTAGGAGAGGTTTCACCAGGTTAAAGGGGTTGGCAGTTTTATTTATTTATTTATTTTTTATTTTTTATTTTATTTTTTTCTTTTTTATTTAAGAAAGGATTAACTAACAAAACCATAGGGTAGGAGGGGTACAACCCCACACAATTCCCACCGCCCAATCTCCATATCCCACCCCCTCCCCTGATAGCCTTCCCATTCTCTATCCCTCTGGGAGCATGGACCCAGGGTCATTGTGGGTTGCAGAAGGTAGAAGGCCTGGCCTCTGTAACCGCTTCCCCGCTGAACATGGGCGTTGACTAGTCGGTCCACACTCCCAGTCTGCCTCTCCCTTTCCCCAGCAGGGTGGGTCTCTGGGGAAGCCGAGCTCCAGGACACATCGGTGGGGTCTTCAATCCAGGGAAGTCTGGCCGGTATCCTGATGACACCTGGAACCCGGTGACTGAAAAGAGAGTTAACATACAAAGCCAAACAAATTGTTGAGCTTACATGTTATGCATGTAAAAAAATAAATTAAAAAAAAAAAAAAAAAGAAGTAGAAACGCAAAGCAGAAATTGACTGAGTTTGGAGTATGGCACCAAAGTAAGAAAGCAGAAGTACACTGGAGTTTGCAGTGAGTACCTCCCTAATACTTCCTCTCCACTTTTCCAAGCTTTGGGTCCATGATTGCTCAACAATTTATTTATTTTTTTTTAATTAATGAGTCACTTAATTTTTTTTCAGCTTCTAAGTTGATATTTTTCTAGTTTTCACAAATATGCTAAATGTTACTATCCAAGCAAGAGATGGTTGTGATGGGAAGACAATTGTTTCAATTAAAATATAAACGGTAATCAGCTTAAGGTCAGTGGTAAACTAATGAAAAGGAGCAGTCCTTTGTTCACAATTTTAGGAAGTCTGAGTTCTAGACCAGTTGTGATGCTAATAGGCTTTTCAAAAGCTATTCAAAACAAGGAGCTAAAGAATTAAGCTCTTTCTCCACATCAAAGATTTTTGCAATAATTATAAATAGCATGTTCTTATAGAAAGAACACAGGTCTTTAAAATAATTTAAAAATGTCTTGTTAGCCAGAACAGATTATGTTATATTTTTTACCTTGGACAAAAGTAACTTCATGAGGTGGGCAGGGGCACCCTGGGTTAAGCACACATATGACCAAGGGCTAGGACCTGAATTTGAGCCCTGCTCCCTGCCTATGGAGAGGAAGCTTTATGAATGGTGAAGTGGGTCTGCAGGTCTAGCTTGCTATCATCTATCTATCTATCTATCTATCTCCCCTCCCTCCTCAGTTTTCTCTATGCTATTTAAAAGAAAAAGTAAAATAAAGAATAAATAGCCGCTAGGAGCAATGGCTTCATAGAACTGGCACCAAGCCCCAGCAACAATCCTGGTGGCAATTGAAAAAACAAACAAACAAAAACCCAATTTTCCACACATTGTCTCCTATAGTCTTTCAAAAATAAAAAAAGAGACTTCACTCTTTTCTCTGCACTGGACAACATCTTAAATAGCAGGTGGATCACTCATATACTTAGGTTTTCTGTAATTTTTTACTCAGTGACTTGAGTATAGCATTGCTTTCATCATTGGTGATTCTATCCAGGGTGGTGAGAGTGTGTTATTTTCTAGATTCCCTCACTATTTCCCAGTTGTCCACTTGTAACCTGAGGGATTCACTCCTAGTTGTAAATTATCTGTTTCTGTTTCCCTAGTGGAACCTGCCTGATAGACTGATTAATAATTTTCAGCATGTTGCTCTAGGAGATTATAGTTTAGCTTTTTTTCCCTTCATTTTATAAATGGAACTAATAACAGTTGCCTATGGGATCACTTGAAGATTGTTATATAATTAAAAATTAATAACTTAGATGATTGTTGCTATGGTAGAATTAATTATTTTTAGTTATGTATATTGTCACTAGAATGAAAATTAATATTTAACTCTCTACTTTTTTTCATGAAACACTACTGTTGGTTGAAACTAAGGAATATTTTTTATGCAACCATTTTGTCATTTCAGCTTAGAAAAAAAAACTAATAAAATAAACAAGTGTGTTGGTATATTTTTCAGTCACTGAAGCCAACTTTGAGTCTTAAATATTTGAGAATATTACTTGTAGATAGTTAAGCATATAAGAAACACGATCTAATTCAGATATATAGTAAATGCTAGTATAATTTTATTACCTGTGGAAAGAGATGTAAATTGTTGTAAGATATACAGATTTTTCATTCTATTTTAACATTGCCTATAGTTTTGAAAGCAGTATCATATATTACACTACATTATCTAAGTGAATGTTCCCAATTTATTCTGTTTACTATCTTAAATTACAAGCTTATCAAATTTTCTAAAGGATTGCAAAAATTTTAATCCTATCATTTAAAGTAGATAATTTCCAAGATCACACTACATCAATGTATTTATTACTAACAGTATATGATAATGGAACTCACACAAAACAGTTCCTAGAGGCTTTCTCTGCAGCCTCTCTCCAATTTGAGGACTGCAATCATTTTACTGGCTAAATTCAGTAGTCAAATGAAGATTTTACTGGTGTTATGGAATGAAAAAAATCAAAGATGTTGAAGCCAGGAGAATCTGTATTATGAAGTCTATTGTGCCATATGCTAGTTATATGATTTAGGGCAGCTCACATAATCTCTCTAAGCATTGCATTTTGTGACTGCAGTGCAAGGACGACTGCATAATGGTTGTATAAAAAAATTTTCATGCTTGCAACTCCAAAGTCTCTGGCACAATACCCCACCATAAGCCAAAGCGGAATGGTCTTCTGGTTAATTTTTTTTATTTGCCCATTTGTTGCCCTTGTCTTTTATTATTGTTGTAGTTATTATTGTTGTTATTGATGTCATCATTGTTGGATAGGACAGAGAGAAATGGAGAGAGGAGAGGAAGACAGAGGGGGAAAGAAAGATGGACACCTGCAGATCTGCTTCACTGCCTGTGAAATGACTCCCCTGCAGGTGGGGAGCCAGGGTCTCAAAGCCACCTGCGCTTAACCTGCTATTTTTTTTTAATAGAATGATTAATAGCACTCACTGTAAGATGAACCTGGTGGTAACATATAGGATGCCCTGAAATAGGGAGATGAGAATCTGTACTCCTGTGGTGACAGTAGTCTTGTAAATCAATATTTAATACATAAAATGATTGGGCTGAAAGACACGTGGAAATTAAAATGGACTTTTTAAGAGCTAACCGAATTCAATCCACAGTCATTTCAGTTAAGTACTTAGAATCTGAAGACACATAGATCTTGATTTTCCCCTAGTCTTTCATCTAACAGTTTATGTTCATGGGCTCTTAATAATTCTATAAAATGAAGAGAAAGTTCAAGGTGGAGACTGCAAAGCAGCTCAGGGATTTTACTCTGCAACACAGTGGCAATCAAAACTTCAGATATGAAAATTATATGAACTAGTGAATACAGAAATAGTTTATGGAACACAAAAAGCCCAAAGACAGAAGAATAGCATAGGCAACTTAGAAGAAGAGACTTTTTTTTTTTAAAGCAGCCTTTTTGAAACCAACACAAAGTGAAGCCCCAAGATAGCCCCAACTGTCCAGCAGTTCCAGGATTCCTCAAAAAGATAATGACTTAAGTTACAACTAAGCAAGTCACACAGACTATCAAATATAGAAACAATACTCGGAACACAGAAAGACCAAAGGTAGTGGATGATAAACACACAGGACCCAGGAGAGAAGATAAAGTTAGCAGAAAGACAGGTATTGCCTGCCTGACAGCCTGCACCCTGCAATTCCTTTGCCCAAATGTCACCAAGCAAGCTTTATTGTCCTGGGCACTAAGCTAAAGCTGCACCCAGTATGAGTACTAATAACCCAGACTGTATTAGACAGACCAGAACCCCATACCTCTCCTACCAGGACCTCATCATGCATCTGCCATTGCTCATGTTTAAGCCCTAGGTCAGATGTGAGAGGTAACATATTTCTTCTATACTGCTGAAATGTCCTAGTACCCTGAAACCAAATTTTGTTCCCCAGCTGGCCCTTAGTGTTGCCTAGCCCCAGGCATGATCTGGTATGTGATTTGTGCCTTCCAGGTTACCTAGACCCTGTCTCCACATTCCCACCAACCCTCCTGCTCCCAACTGCTGGGCCTGCTCTACTGGATGACCTCTACCTTCTTGACCATTCCACAGTCTCTGCTGTCCCTGTTTCGAGCACATGGAACACATTGTGTAACGTCTGCAGAAACACACTTGCAGAAACTCCCAAACTTCTCCTACTGAGATCCCCTTGAAGCTGCCTCTGTTCAAGAACTTCTGTGCATCCTACCTAGTTGTCCTGGGATAACAGATCATCACATGGACTTCTATATAACCTGGCATGTGCCAGCATTAGGTATAATGAAGAGGCAAAGAGAAATCCACACTGCCAATAATGTCTAGAGAAAAGCTTCAAAAAACTGGAGACAATCAAAATGTATAAGGTAGACCCTGAAAGACTAGTACATGTCATTGTCACTGTAGTGGGAAACTTTAACAATGATGGACAAACAATAGATGAAAGGGGCCAGTTAGTTGCATACATATTGCCATGTACAAGGCCCCAGGTTTGAGCCCCTGCTCCCCACCTGTAAGGGGTACACTTTAAAAGTAGTGAAGCAGGTCTGCAGGTGTCTTTCTTTCTCTATCTCCCACTCCCTCTCAATTTCTTGGTCCTATCAAGGAAAAAAAAAAAGAATAGGAAGAAAGAGAAGGAAAGAAAGGAAAAATAATCATAAGAATAGCTGTTGTCAGTAGTGG
Organism: Erinaceus europaeus; assembly: GCF_950295315.1. Taxonomy (NCBI): domain Eukaryota; kingdom Metazoa; phylum Chordata; class Mammalia; order Eulipotyphla; family Erinaceidae; genus Erinaceus; species Erinaceus europaeus. The sequence continues at coordinate 22,078,988 of NC_080175.1, read as the reverse complement.
TGGATTCATCATGCAGGCATCCAGCCCCAGTGATAACCCTTGTGGGGGAATAAAAATAGCAGTAGATGAGATTCTGAGAAAGAATAGGAGCTAAAACCAAGAATAAATTAGGAAACTACATGTTAAAATAGATAAAATAATAGGCACATGAATTGATTGTAAACTATTAATCCCCCCAACGCAATGCTAGCTTTGCAGGCGGGAGACAGATGACCAGGGACTCATGGCTGAGTGGTACACAGATCAGTCTTTATTCATGCGCAGCACAATCTAAGCCATCTAAACTAAACTAAACATATCACAATCCTGTCCTTATATATGTACTCACCAAGTAGGGTGTAAACAGGATGTGAAGTAGAGAGGGTGGAGCGAAAAGAGATAGGTGAAAATCAGGGTGTGACAAGGAGGGAGGGCGGAGCAAAAAGACATCGTGAACCAGTGGGGATTAAACCAATGCCCTGAAGGCAGGGCGATGCTTAGTTAACAGTGGTTATGTAAATAGAATACAGTGTTAAGCAGGGGGGATTAAACCAATGAAACAAAAGGGGTTTTAGAAGCATACCAACAATTCCCCCTTTCTTTTTAACTAATGGCCATAGTATCAGGATTGTGGGGTGAACAGAAACCTATATCGTACACACTTTTTCAAAAGAACTGGCATAAGACATGGAGGAACAAAATAGGAGAGCAGCAAGAACCAGTGTGATGCAAAGGGGAGACCTGAGGGGGGCGTTTCCTACCTCAAAGGGCAGTGTCTAGCAGGCGAAGGGACATTTATTGCCTCTGGGGGCATCTATTGCCTCAAAGGGCATTTCCTGCCTCCGTGGGCATCTCTTGCCTCTAGGGGCGTTTCCTCCTCAAAGGGCATTTCCTGCCTCTCAGAGCAGGACCTAGTAAGGAGGGAAGGTTTCCTGTTTCTGGGGTCAGGGCCTGCAGGTGAGGGAGTGTGTATCCTATAGAGTCCCAAGGCAGCTGGGTGCAATCAGTCTTTGAGAAACACAGCAGCTTAAAGGGAAGCTGCTGTAAAGTTGTATAAAGTGTCCAAGAAGTGTACCAGTAAGACCAATGGAAGTGTCAGTAGAAAGCAGATGACCACAGAAGAAATTCCAGGGGATGAAACACTGCACATCTGTCTCGATGGGGAAAGTCAGCCACCGGAATTCCACTTTTCTGTAAAGAGTGAGCTTTGGAGTCTGTGAATCTGTTTCTTCAGGTCGTGCCAGGTCACATCATTGGTTTCTGGGGGTGCGTTGTAGTCATGCCATTTTGTGGGCGATGTCACAGAACAGGGGTCCAAATGGATTTCTGGGGATTTCATTTGAGCAGATGCTTTTTCATGTGAAGACTGACAGCTGAAATTTACTTACTTGTCAAAAAAAACTTGTAGCAGATTAGAAGTTTACTATAATTGATAACTCCATTGTAATTGGAAGTCCTTTTTAGTATGATTTTAAGGTTATTTAAACAGTTTAAACTCAATAAAAGAACCATGGTTAGAAGCCTTAGGCATTAAAATCATTAGCATAATCATTGCACTATCTACCCCACCCATAACTCATACAGTTTTCAGGATTAAACGTTTCAGATTTATGCCAAGGCATAAAAAAAAAAATTAAAGAAGGGAAAAAAAATGTTTTGGATTGTTTCTGGATGTCTCTAGAAATCATGGCTGCATCCAGCATTTATTTTTAAGTCAATGTCATACAAAAATTCAGTCATTCAAATCACTCTCTTATGAAATGCAACTGAAAGCAGACAGCAAACTTAAGATATTCAGAGAGAACAATGAGGGGGGGAATAGAGAGAAAAGCGGTAGGTAGTTTTTGCTTCTTTCACCTTGAAGCAGATTATCCAGATCTCACCATGTAGCATCATGAGTCCCCAAAGGGCGTCCTAGTACAAAAAGCTCCTCGAAATTCCATTTAGGATGCTTCTGACGGTTCCTGCTGGATTGCTGCAGGCACCCATTTTTAAAAATGTCATCCCATCAAAGAAAGAATTGAATCAGGAGAGTAGAACTAACCAGGTGTTTCCATTCTTGGGGACTGCCAGGGTACTGGAGAATGCTCCTCAAATTAGAGTAGTCCTTCTCAGCAGGAAACATATGAGAAGAAGTCCAGAAAATCCCAGGGGAAATCTCCATGCATAGCCCAAGCTCTACAATCAGTCATAAGAAACCAAAGTGTCATCTGGAGCAAAGTGCAGTCCTTCTCCTCGGGAAACATGGGAGAGAGATTCCAGAAAGTCCAAGGAGAAACCTCCGTGCATCTTCCAAGCTCTGTCATCACAGTCATAAGGAACCAAATTTCCCTGTCAGGGAACCAAAGTGTGGCCCAGAGCAAAATGTTCCAAAGACAGAGAAACTGTCTCATGATGAAATAGTAGAGGCTTTGGCAAACCTCTTCATAAGTAGAAAGGCAACCCATGGCAGATGGGTAGCTAAGTTTAGTTATCTGGGGAATGGGCGGGTTAGGTCCCACGTTGGTGCTGGTCCCTGTTTTAGGGCGTCATTATGTTGGGCTGAGCTTCTGGGTGGGAGACAGATGACCAGGGACTCATGGCTGAGCTGGAAAGCAGTATCTCTTTATTCATGTGGAACGCAGCACAATCTAAGCCATCTAAACTAAACATATACAATCTTGTCCTTATATATGTACTCATCAAGTAGGGTGTAAACAGGATGTGATGTAGAAAGAGTGGAGCGAAAAGATATTGGTGAAAATCAGGGTGTGACAAGGAGAGGGGGCGGAGCAAAAAGACATTGTGAACCAGTGGGGATTAAACCAATGCCCTGCAGGCAGGGCGATGCTTAGTTAACAGTGGTTATGTAAATAGAATACAGTGTTAAGCAGGGGGGATTAAACCAATGAAACAGAAGGGGTTTTAGAAGCAGAATTTAGAAGCATACCAACACCCCAATAAATAAATTTTAAAAAATAGTTGCATGATCTGAACAAAATGCCATTGTATTCTCCCAAAATTAAAAAATATATAATTTCTGAGATAAAAGGTGCAACAGTAGAGCAAAAACATTACAATAGCTGACATAAGGGATATATCTGTGGGACTTAAAAGCAGAGAAATACAGACTGAAGCAATAATCAGCAAGTCTGAAGGTCAGGAGAAACTAAGAACAGAGTGAGAGATCTAGAGAATAACAGCAGTAGGAACATGTGTGATGATCTAAAAAGGAATAATATTCAAAGCATTGGCCTACCAATGAAAGAGAAGAAGATTATGCAGAGGAAAAACACATATTGGAAGAAATAATAACAGAGAACTTCATAGAAATGAATAAAAGGAATAATAAAACACAAGGAACTCAGAAATACCAAATAGAATATATACATATATCTATTTCCTCTCTCTCTCTCCATATATATATGGAGAGAGAGAGAGGAAATAGATATATCAGGATGCAACATGATTAAGTACAAAGGTAAAGAAAGGACACTAAAAGCAGCAAGGGAAAAAACAAGAAATAGCACATAGAGGTAATCCCATCAAACTATCTGCAGATTTCTTAACAGAAACTCTAAAATCCAGACTGGAATGACAAGATATCTATAAAGTGCTAAATGAGAAAGACTTCCAACCAAAAATACTGGATCCTGCCAGACTTTCATTCGAATTGAAAGGAGGGATAAAGACATTCTCAGAAAAATAACAGTTGAGAGAATCAATTACAACTAAACTAGCCCTATAAGAAATTCAAACTGTACTCTTAGAGAGACAGAACCATGAAAGACACATAAAAATCAATAGCATTAAAATATCTAATATCTGTAATTTCAATAAATGTCAGTAGTCTTAACTCACCTGTCAAAAGATACAGAGAAGGAATGTGGATCAAGAAACATGAACCAACCATATGACTTCTGGAAGAAACTCATTTGACCAGACAAAACAAAAATAGGCTTAAAGTGAAAGGGTAGAAAATCATTATACAAACTAATGAAATTGGGCTAGGTGATGGTGCACCAGGTTAAGCTCACATAGTCCAAACCAATGAAATTAATTGTATATATATGTCAGGGACAGCCATACTTATAACTGATGCAACTGACTTCAACATAATAAAATATTAAAATGAATCCTGCATAATGCTCTGGGGATCAGTCAGTCAGGAGATGCCAATAAACAATATATGTGCTCCAAATAGTCATAAAATCACACATCAGGACACTAGAAAGACTAACTTCTCACCTGATGGATCTAGAAAAAAAAGAAGAGCAAGCAGAAAGAGTTAATAAAAATTAGAGCAGAATGTGGGAGGATGGGCTCACAGAATTCTGGGGGGGTGTGGTTTGGACCTATACTCTTTAATCTTACAATCTTGTAACATACTACTAATCACAAATAAAAAAGAAAAAAAATAGAGCAGAAAAGAACATTGAAAACAAACATTTATTAATGAAGCAAAGAGTTGGTTAAATACATGTAAATCAGTAAATGTGATCCATCACATCAACAATAGGAAAAGTAAAAAACTGCATAATTATTTCAATAGATGAAGAGAAAGCCTTTCATAAGATCTAACAACCTTTATGATCAAAAAATTAAAAAGAATGGTGATAGGTGAGACATTCCTCAAACTAAGTCTATAGCAAACTTACAGTCAAACTTATTTATAAGATGAAACAAAATACAATGAAAAATAACAAAAATTGAGAAAATTGAATTCAATGTAGTTATTGATGATAGATTAAAACTTATTATATATAAATTAATTAAACATCCAAGTAATTAGAAAAACACACTAAAATAATTATCTATATAATTTGTGCATATATACCCACAATTAGAATATTAAGAAGTCAAAGTATTGTTACTTTCATACTACTACATTGGAAAACTTTGTGTAACACAAAGAAGATTCTCCAAAGATATCTTGTGACTGTGCTTTACAAAAACAATATTCCCCATTGACATCATTAATCTTGGCTTTCAACACTTCAGCCTAAGAGATAAATAGGCTATATGAATTTAGAATCAATGATTGATTAGATTAGAACCTTTGATAGGAAAACCTTCATTTGTAATTGTTTACAGACCTTTTCCTTGTGTATAATTTTCATATTGTCCACATACAATATTCTTCCTGATTTACTCCTTCTGCAATTTCAAGAGAAAAAAAAATCAAGTATCTACTTTGAAAAAACAGAAGTGCTTTCCATAGTGGTGTAATGATAATTATCTGTTTTCAGTTTGAGTAGGATTCAATAAGTAAAGTAGTCCCCCAACTAAAATTTAAGGATGATGTTCACATGGCATAAAGTTTGGGGGAAATTATAAAATTAGAAAGAGGAGGAAATAGAAAATGCTGACTCTTTTAACATTTTTTTTTATATTTATTTATTTATTTTCCCTTTTGTTGCCCCTGTTTTTTATTGTTGTTGTAATTATTGTTATTGATATCATCATTGTTAGATAGGACAGAGAGAAATGGAGAGAGGAGGGGAAGACAGAGAGGGGGAGAGAAAGATAAACACCTGCAGACCTGCTTCACCACCTGTGAAGGGACTCCCCTGCAGGTGGGGAGCCGGGGGCTCGAACCAGGATCCTTCAGCTGATCCTTGCACTTTGAGCCACGTCTGCTTAACCTGCTATGCTACCACCCAACTCCTTGAAAATACTGACTCTTAATGATAGTATTAGACAGGGGTAGATAGCATAATGGTTATGCAGACTCCCATGCCTGAGGCTCCAAAGTCCCAGGTTCAATCCTTTGTACCACCGTAAGCAAGAGCTGAGTAGTGCTCTGGTTAAAAAAATAATAATCATCATAGTATTGAAAGGCAAATTTGTATTTGTTCTGAATGCTTTGGGATGAGCTAGTATTAAAATCAATCACTCTTTTTGATACTTTTGAACTGATTTTTAAAACCATGTTAGAAAAGATATAGGACAAGCATGAAATCATGAGAAATTCCATTTAAAAAGAAATTGAACCTAGTGAAAATGCTGTAAAAATTGGTAATACAAGCAAGCAATCAAACAAACAAAAAAAGCAAGGAAATTAGAGAAAAGAAACAATAGAGAGAGAACATTTCATAACTAGGTGTCTAACATATGTGTAATTAAAACTTCAAGAGTAAAATCTGAAATGGAAGACATTTAGGAGGAGAGGACCCAAATTAAATAGAAGGGATAAACTAACAAAGTTGGACTGAGATTCTGTATGTAGTCATGCTTTCTGTTAAGCAAGAAGTACTTTATTCTGCCCTCCTGGATCTCTATAACTATACCTTTTTTTTTTTTTTTGACTGTTTGTATTAGTTGGAACTTCCAGTGTTCAGAACGGTCAGAGAGCACTGTACTGGGTTAAGCCCTGGCACAACATTGAAGGAGCTATGACGTTGGATAAAGTTCAGGTAATATGGTCTTCTCAGCTCTGTCTTTTATCCTGATGGAAAAAAAAAGTCCAGCAGCAATAAAATAATGCATGCATAAAGCCCTGGTTTGGTTCAACAAACAAGCAAATGAATAAAAATGAAAGACTATAGTAAAGAGCAAACTGATGATATGGAAAACAAATAAAATGTAGAAAATCAATGAAACTAACAGCTTGCTATTTGAAAATTTTAGTGTAATCCATAAAACTCTAGTCATACTGATAAAATTATGGAAAAATTAATGCACTTTATTATCATATATTAAATGAGAGATTTAACTACATATTTTACTAAAACGATAATTTATTGATCAACACAGGAAGAGCTAACATCTTAAAACAGTAACTATTTTTTTATCTATGAATGTGACATTTGTTTATATATTATTTAAATTATTTTAACAAAGTTGTTTTTAAATTTTCCTCATATAGTAAATGTATATAGTTTCCTAGGTTTATAAGTAAACATGTAAAAGCATCTTTGGTGGTTAATAGTAAATAAGGTACATTGTATTAAATTTCAAATTTTAATTATTCATTATTGTTATATTTGAAAAATCACCATCTTTTGTATATTAACTTTACATCTTGAAAACTTAAATTAGTTACTAGTACCATGAGTCTTTAGCCATTAATTTGTTATGATTCCATATGTAGTCATGCTTTCTGTTAAGAAAAAAGTGATTTATTCCACCCTTCCTAATCTCTATAACTATGCCATCAATATTACTTTTTTTTTTTTTACCTGATTGTATTAGTTGGAAATTCCAGTGTTACATTGAATCAGAGTGGTCAGAGTGAGCATTATTTCCTGCTTCTTGATAGGAGCACAACAAACTTCACATCAATAATGCTTTTGAGGGCAAGGTCCTATGGGGGCTCACAAAGTGTTCTATATTTTTTGTTTCTAATAGAAATGACCAGTAACAATGGAGAGAGCTATTTATTCGAGTTCTAGGCTCATCAAGTCCATTTGGGAATCTCAGGCTTCCCCGATTAGGGCCCCAGTTGGTGGAATGGCCTGATAGTGACTAAAGAATCTTCATTAAAGTATGCCAGTCTCTTGCCCTTATTAAATTAGCTATAAATTTCAAGCAAAGTTTTCTAAGACATCAGCTACCAGGAACATTCCTAAAATAGACTTCCTAGCTCCCTTCTTCCCTAAGGTCTCTACTTTCATATGCTCCATTCCTACTTTATGATTCCTGTTGATTAAACATTTTGTCCTGCTTTCCATCTTACTGCATTTCAGCCACTAAGTTCGGTGCTATAATGATTCCATCCTGACTTCCCTGTGCAGTGGGCCTCACCAATGCTGCCTGGAACCTCACCTCTTCAGAGCCCCACCCAACTAGGGTAAGCTAGAAACAGGCTGGGAGTATGGATTGGCCCACCAATGCCCATTTCCAGTGGAGAAGTAATTAAAGAAGCGAGAACTCCCATCTTCTGCATACCCCCCAAAATTTTTGACCCATACTCCCAGAGAGATAAACAATAGGTGAAGTAAGCAAGATGGCCCTGTAGCCCCATTCCACCATGACCTGAAGCTTTTGTCACCAGGAATCTTGTATTCTTATCAACAGTAAAAGGGAAGCAAATCTGAAAAACATCAGAGGAAGCCAGGAACAGGTTTCATTTATCTTAGAGAGAAGAGGAAAAAAATGAGAGCCACTTGGAAGTAATAGTAGGTGTAGGGGTGAACTGGTAAGGTCATCAGCCCAGAGAGGTCAGGATGGAATCATAGTAGTATTTGGTGGCTGAAAGGTGGTAAGATATAAAGCAGACCAAAGTGTTTAATAAATAGGAGCCAAAACATAGGAATAGAACAGATGATACTAGGGATTTGGGGCAGAAATATTCTATAAAATCTATTTTAGGTATGTTCTTATGGGTCCAAGACAAGTACATTTCACTTAGCTTGATAGTTAAAATTAAAGTGGACTAAAAACCTTGTCTGGGTAGATGATGAGAGATGAGAAAAGAACTAAAAAACTCAATTAGGGCAGCGAGTAGCTACCAAATTTGAGGAAAGTTTATAAATACAGTTAACTGTTTGCTCCATCAATCTGGGAACATATATATTCACATTTAGCACAAGAACCTATGACCTCTTAGCACCTGTCAGTTTGAGCTCCCAGTCCATGATCACAGCTAGTAACATTTTAGGCTGCACTCATTTTAGGACCAATCATCCTTAAGTGGTAGAGTAGGATGGCCCAGTCTCCCTTTGAAGAGTGGGGCAGTCCTTATCATTGTTACTTTATACTTAGGGTAAGATTCCTAAGAGGCCAACAAGAGGTTTTATGATGATGAAGTTCCTAATGGAAGCGACCAGTGATGGTGAAGAGAGAGATTTACTAGAGATCTTGGTCCATATTACCTATGGGGGAATCTAAGGATTCTCTGACTAGGACCCAGATGATGGGGTGTCCTGGTTTTGACAAAAAAGGCCATCATTAAGTGAACCAGTCTCTTACCTTTTTTCCAGCTTCTGCAGTCCTTTCTCTGATGAGTTTAGAATTTTTTTCAACTGTTCAAGTTTTGAGTGCCATTTCTTGTATCCAAACTAGTATCCGGTTTATGGGGTCTGACCTCAAGAGAGGGAAGAAATAGATCTAAGTTTTTGGTGTGGGCTAAGTTAACCTTATGTTTTACTGTGTTTACTTGCTTAATAGTTCCAATAAAAGTTGCCACAGTGGCAGCAATTGTTCTATAGTTGACATTTATATTTTTTTTGCCAGTATGTGTCTTGGCCAATTGTACACAGTGTTTCTTCTAAAGGTTATCAGGTGATGACAGTAATACTGATGCTATCATAAGAGATTTGGAGATATGTCTAACTTTCTTTTGTATAGTTAAGTTGATAGGGTGTTTGAGTAAAGTGCAGTAGGGGTATGTGACCAAGCCCAAGTAGTAAGCATTTGACTAGACAATTTACAGTGCCTTCTATAGGCCTTTCTACTGGCTTGCCATGTTTATTTGGTTGAAGTCTAATCACAGAGGACTATTAAAACTCTTTTACTTTGAGGTATATAGTTGCCACTAACTTATGGATGCATGTATCTATGAACCCAGTATAGTAGGCCCTATCCTACTATATCTAGGGGCTATAACTTCGTTAGGGAGTGTGCCATTTGAAATAGAACTAAGTAGTCTCATCTGTTAGAAAAAGGTCTCACCAGATTATTGAAGTTATAATGTTGACATCTGAGGCTTGGTGTCTCTGGGTTCAATCAAAAGTGAAAAGACAATATCAGCATAATGTAGCATGGTGAAACTGGTTGCACTGCCTTAGCTGAGGACTTCAGAGGTAGTCTAACAGGGCAGGGGGGCCAAGGGGAGATGCATCAAAAATTCAACTAAAGTCCAAGTGGTTCCAGGACTGGGATTTTAATTTTTTTCAATTATATTTTTATTTATTTATATACTAGATAAAGATAGAAATTGAGAGGGTTTAGAAAGGGTAGAGAGGGAAAGAGATTGAGAGAAACCTGCAGCCCAGCTTCATCACTTGTGAAGCTTTCCCCCTGCAGGTGGGGACCAGAAAAATATGGATTTCAAGGAGACTAAGGATGGTTTCTTGTGGTCTAAGAGTTTAAGAAGACAATAGATAGTTTTTAATATAACCAAATTACTTGGGAGTTTGGTTTACTTTGAAAATCCTAAGATTGGGGTTTACCATGCCATATTTGACTTCACCATGATTTATATTATTAAATGCTATTTACAAATAATTATATGTTAGATACTGACAGGACCAATTCTGTACTATCTGGTCTAATTTTAATTCTTGGATTTGTGTTTGAATGTTTAATTTGGATTCTTATATTGTTTTCAGAATAATTTTTTTCTAAATTCAGCCTCTGGCATCTTTACCAGGTCTCTTTACACCTGCTCTTTCACTGTGATAGGTGCATTTGGATATGTTTAGATTTACATATTTAAGTGTGGTTTCTCTAATTGTCCTGTTTGGTAGCAATGTTAATGCATTTCTGGATTTTCTTGATTACATGTATGTTTGTGAGGAGGTGAGTGGGAGAGACAATTTTATATTGTATTGCTGGACCAATTAAAAGCCTATGAGGGCAGAATGTGATTTCAGTGCCATGATGTATAGCACAGGGAGAGATGTTTCCTTCTTTGTGCTTAAATGGATAATATTTATCTGTGCCTAGGCTGACCATATCCTTTTAGTTCTCAAAACACGTTTCTCCCTAAAATACTGGCAGTTCAATCTCCAAAGATGTACTCTGCTAGATAGCTTCCAGTGAAGCACCAGCTATAAGTACCAACTGCCTCGTCCTAATAGTTTTTCTTTCCACCTTCTGTCTATGTGCACCTTTGCCCATCTATGACTGAATGAAGTTCTTTAGGAGCTCTGGTTGTAGTTTGGATACTTTTGAGTATTTTGTTGTTGCTGCTGCTACTTTATCCAGCTGATGGTAGAGTGACTGTGAAAAGACTGTTACTATATGGCCACACCTCCAGAAGTCTCATAAAAAGTCTTTTTTTCAAAATGCTTCTATATATACTAATATTATTATATGTTTTAATTTTTATATTGGTAATGTGATCTATTATATTTGGCCATATGCATATATCATGCAATTTTTACATTACAAAGATATATCTGATGGTATATGAACCTTTAATTGTATATCATTTGCTAGCATTTTGTTGAGAATTTTTTGCAACATATTAATTAGAGATATTAGCTCTCTGTTTCATTCTCTTTTAAGGTTTGTCTGGTTTTGGTATCAGAATAATGCTTGTCTTACAGGATGAGCTTTTTTCTTTCTTTCTTTCTTTCTTTTTTTTTTTCTTTCTTTCTTTCTTTCTTTTTTTTTCCTCCTCCAGGGTTATTGCTGGGCTCGGTGCCTGCACCATGAATCCACTGCTCCTGGAGGCCATTTTTTTTCCCCCTTTCGTTGCCCTTGTTGTAGCTTCGTTGTGGTTATTATTATTGCCCTTGTTGACACAATTCGTTGTTGGATAGGACAGAGAGAAATGGAGAGAGGAGGGGAAGACAGAGAAGGGGAGAGAAAGATAGACACCTGCAGACCTGCTTCACCGCCTGTGAAGCGACTCCCCTGCAGGTGGGGAGCCGGGGGCTCGAACCGGGGATCCTTACGCCGGTCCCTGCACTTTGCGCCACATGCGCTTAACCCACTGCGCCACCGCCCGACCCCCAGGATGAGCTTGTAAATGTTCTGTTTGACTGATAAGAGAAATAGACACCAGTACAACGATAGTAGAAAACTTCAGGATTCCACTTTTATTATTGGATAAATCATCCAGACAGAAAATCAATAAGAAAACAACAAGCTTGAGCAAAAATATAGACTAAAGTGACCTAACAGATACATACAAAGTATTCCTTTCCTTGGTGTCCTAGATATGCATTCTTCCCAACCAAGTATAAAGAGTTCTCCTTAATAGGTCATATGTTGGGGGTCGGGCGGTGGCGCAGTGGGTTAAATGCATGTGGCGCAAAGCACAGGGACCGGCGTAAGGATCCGGGTTCGAGCCCCGGCTCCCCACCTGCAGGGGAGTCGCTTCACAGGCGGTGAAGCAGGTCTGCAGGTGTCTATCTTTCTCTCCCCCTCTCTGTCTTCCCCTCCTCTCTCCATTTCTCTCTGTCCTATCCAACAACGAACAATATCAACGATGGCAATAATAATGACCACAGTGAGTCTACAACAAGGGCAACAAAGGGGGGAAAAGATGGCCTGGCCTCCAGGAGCGGTGGATTCATGGTTCAGGCACTGAGCCCAGAAATAACCCTGGAGGGGGAAAAAAAAGTTAAACAAAAATAGGTCATATGTTAAGTGTTAAAAAATATATTTTTAAACAATTTAAACAATTTTTTATATATTTTTTTCTTTTTGCTGCCCTTTTTATTGTTGTAGTTATTACTGTTGTTGTCATTGTTAGATAGGACAGAGAGAAATGGAGAGAGGAGAGGAAGACAGAGAGGGTGGAGAGAAAGATAGACACCTGCATTCCTGCTTCACTGCCTGTGAAGTGGCTTCCCAGCAGGTGGGGAGCCAGGGGCTTGAACCCCAATTCTTATGCCTGTCCTTTCGCTTCTTGCCACGTGTGCTTAACCTGCTGCTCTACTGCCGGACTCCCAGACAAAAGATTCTTATCAGATTTGAAAAAAAAAATTATATCAAGTATCTTTCCTAATCATACTGGATTAAAACTAGAAATTAACAATGCAAGGATAACTGGAAAATTCACAAATATGTAATTAAAAATACCCATGGATGGTTATCAAATGCATTATACTGAGTGAAAGAAGTAGAATTCAAATAAATGCATATTTTAGTGACTGTGTGAATGTGACATTTGAAAAGGCAAAGCTATAGAAACATAAAACACAATTCACTGTTTTGCCTACCACTGGTTGTAGATTAAGAATGAAGGGAAATTAAGGGGAATTTTAGGTATGTCTTAATGGTAGTCCTATAGACAAAATTACACATTTGTCAAATTTAGTAGAATTTAACATCTAAAAGGAATGAATCTTACTCTATGAAAAATTTATCTCAATGCATGTAATTTAGCATACCTGTCCACAAACATGATCAGATATGCTTCCCCTTCTTAAGGCCACAATTGTTAAACACTGTAGGAGAACTTCTCATTTATAGATCTGAGGTAGGATTAAGTTTTCAGTTCCTTGCTGATATTTCCTAAAGTACAGTTAAAAATACACCTGCTTAACCATATTACCCTTAATGACAATAGCAATTCTGTAAGCCAATATTTATTAGTAAATTAATATTGAAGTTAAAACCACAACAAAGCAATATAATAGATCTCTTTGAACTTGATATGTTTTCCTAAGAACATTCATGTTTTCCACTTTTGTAAGGAATAGCAAGGTGAAGAGGAGATAGTAATTCACAGGAGAATGGTTACAGTCATCTGATGCATACTACAAAGCAGTCAACACTTATTGAAAAATAAGTACATATTTATTTCAAAGTACCTATATTTAAGAAATTAGATATTCCTTTCTAGATAGATAATCTCTAATGGCATCTGATTTTCTTCACTGCTCTATCTCATGAATTTCCTGGGAAGTCAGGAATGCACTTTGTCATTGGAAACTGTATACTTTTGTTATTGTATATTAAAAATATAATATAGATTGAACTTCATGAAAAATACAAATTCCAATGAGAATCCAATAAAGTTTCTAAGAGTATTTTCTAGACTAGATTCTTTCAGGAATCTCCTGAAGAAGTTAATTTCAGAAGAAATAAAAATGAATCATTCCCGTGTACAAAAGAATAGTCAGATATTTGGGGAAATTAACTTTTAACACAATGAAAATATTTATTTGTTTTTATTATTTGTCTTTGCCTCAACTTCACCACCCTGGTTGGGCTTTTCAGATGATCTCAGTCATAGGTAGAGAACTTAAAAAAACAAGGATAGAAAGGGAAAATATAAAGTAAAACTTGGACTAATTTTGGTATATTGCACTGAATCCAAGACTCATGGGAAAGAGGACAAGGAACTGTCTTGTTTTTCCCTTCAGATTTTTAACTGATAGAGTATTTTATTTGATTATTCCTTTAATTTAATTCAAAAAAAGTTATAATCAGTCAGTAATACCTAGACATTTTACCAACTTCAAATTTAAATGGAAAAAAAAGTGTCAAAGCTGCAATCCTACTGAAACACAATAAAGATAATCTTCACTTGAACTGTTTATTAAAGAAATAATACTTGATTACAGAAACATTTCAAACTCAAAAAGATTAATTAGGAGACTTACTTAAGTTTACATTACACAGATAGTTTCCTCGCTATCAGATGGTTACATGCTGATCCTGACTGTTTACGATTGTCATTGGTGAAATCTAGCTCTGAGCTCTCCACAATCCCCTTCACAGCTTGAGTCCAATCTGCAGACCCCAAATCTCATCTGCTATATTCTTGCCTTTAGGCTCCTGATTATTAAACAATTTGTTCTGCTTTATATCTTAGTGCTTTTCAGCCACCAAGTTACAGATGCTACCATGATGCCAACCTGACTTCCCTGGGCTGAGGATCCCACTAATATGTCCTAGAACCCCGCCTCCCTAGAGTCCTATCTCACTAGGGAAAAGGAGACAGACTGGGAATATAGATTGACCTGCCAACAACCATGTGCATTGGAAAAACAATTACAGTAGCCAGACCTTCTACCTTCTGCACCCCATAATGACCCTAGGTCCATGCGCCCAGAAGGATAAAGAATAGGAAAGCTTTCAAGGAAGGGGATAGGATAGAGAGTTCCGGTAGTGGGAACTGTGTGGAATTTTACCCCTCTTATCCTGTAGTCTTGTCAATATTTCCTTTTTATAAATATTTTTTTAATTTAAAAAACCAAAACAACAACAACAACAAAAGTGTTGAGTGCTAAAGGTTCTTAAACATTAGTATGAGTTTAGGTCACATAGCGCAGATTTCTGACTACTACATGCTGTTTTTATTTAGTAGGTTAGAATAAGACCTACTAATTTGTATTTCTGGCATGTTCTTAATGAATGCTAATACTACTGATATATGGGACACACTTTGAGGACTTCTCCTGGGATTACCACATTTATCATTTTAATATTCACATCACTTCTGTGTTTTGTACCTGCTACATCATGTACATCTGCTCAGCACTTCTCTTTATAGCTAATCTAGAGAAGCATATGCCTTTACTTCCAATACAGCTTTCTCTTATCACAGTGTAGTTGTCAGATATTTTTCAAAAGTGTAGTATGTTGGGGCCTGGACAGTGGCACACCCTGTTAAGCACACATAGTACTAAGCTCAAGAACCCCCACAAAAGATCTGGGTTCTACCGCCTGCTCCCTACCTTCAAGGGGATATGCTTCACAAATGCTGAAGCATGTCTCCAGCTGTCTCTCTGTCTATCCCTTTCTCTCCCCTGCTCTCTTCCCTCACCTCTTCTCAATTTCTCTTTGTCTTATTGAATAAAAAAAAAAAAAAGAAAGAAAACATTAAAAAATAATAAAATATGTCTAACATGTTTAAATTACAGTGCTTCTCTCTTAAAGTATCTTCATGGACTGCATGGTGGTTTACCCAGCAGAGTGCCCACACCACGAGGGCTCAAGTACCAAGTCTCACCTCTAAGGAAATTTCACAACAGATGTAACAGTGCTACAAGTGTATCTCCTTCTATCCCTATCCCTATCCCTCCCTATCCCTATCCCTATCCCTATCCCTATCCCTATCCCTAGCCCTAGCCCTAGCCCTAGCCCTAGCCCTAGCCCTAGCCCTAGCCCTAGCCCTAGCCCTAGCCCTAGCCCTATCTCTATCTCATTGTCTCTCAATCTCTATAAAATAAAATGTGTATGAACAGAGGAATGGTAGGGTGGTACAAGCACCAAATCCTAGTAGTAACCCTGGTGGCAAAAAAAAAATAAATTTAATTCTACAATCTCATATGAAACATATACTAACGTTCTAAATACCACTTGTTAAGTGCTTAAAATGGCCTGGCTTAAGCGCAGGTGGCGCAAAACACAAGGACTGGCGTAAGGATACTGGTTCGAGCCCCCGGCTCCCCGCCTGCAGGGGAGTCGCTTCACAAGCAGTGAAGCAGGTCTGCAGGTGTCTATCTTTCTCCCCCGCTCTATATCTTCCCCTCTTCTCTCCATTTCTCTTTGTCCTATCCAACAGCCATGACAACAACAGCAGCAATAATAACTACAACAATAAAAAACAAGGGCAACAAAAGGGAAAATAAATAAATAAAAAGATTATGACTCACTGAGGCTCAGATAATGTCTAGCATTTTTTAGCAAGAAACTATATTTAATTAAGACCTGTACTTGTCTAATTTAAACATCATGCTATTGTAGCCTTAAACGACATAAGTCTTGCATCGTCATATGCCATGGGAAAACAGAAATTTGTGTGACTCACTTCACTGTGATATTCTCTTTGTTGTGGTAGACTGGAATCAAATACATAATATTGCTGAGGTATGCTTGTAGAAGTCAGATCTTTTTTTTTTTTTTTTTTTTTTTTTTGTCGTTGCACTCAGTCAATTTATTTGCTGCTAGGTCAGATCTTTCAGATAGAGGGGTGGGGGGAGTAGGTGGAACACCACAAACTCATGGCCTACTTCAGTGCAGTGGGGACTGTACTCAAATCTGAATCTTATGCATGGTAAAGTAGGAACCATTCCAGTTGAGCTACTTAGCCCTATCAGTTGTTTTCCTATGGACTAACAATGAAAGAACAAATAAAATGATCCCAGTT
The DNA here is from genome assembly GCF_950295315.1 of Erinaceus europaeus. NCBI lineage: Eukaryota > Metazoa > Chordata > Mammalia > Eulipotyphla > Erinaceidae > Erinaceus > Erinaceus europaeus. Next base: position 22,062,310 of record NC_080175.1, on the reverse strand, counting down.
ATAGTAGTATCAAAAACAATAAAACACCTGGAAAAAAGTGTGATTAAGTGGGTAAGTGTAAGAACTTTCTTTACAATGGAAATTACAAGCTATAATAACTTTGTGTTGATGAATAGGAAGATTATATATCATCAGAATGTCCATTGTCACCCAAAGCTATCCATAATTCAATATATTCCACACCAAAATTCCATTCCATTTCTAAATTCCATTCCTAAACATAGAATTCCTAAATATGGAATTGTAAAACAAACAAAAAGACCGAAATAAAGTGTTGGATATGATTCATGTGTATGGACAAAAAAATGTAAAAGTGTTAAAACATCTATTCATCAAAAATCTAAATTCCAAATTAATCCCATCAACTAGAACAGATGTATTAAAAAAGAAAAATGACTATCTACTTCCAAAATGCATAGGGAAATACAAGGGCCTAAAGTAAAGTAAATGACTTTGAAAAGGAAGAACATATTTGAGGAAAGTATGCTACAAACTTTGCTATAAATTAAAATTATAAAAATAGAGTGGTATTGACACAGGGGCTCTAGAAATAGACCTACACATATGTGCTCAAGGAAATTCGAAGGAGAAACCGATTTTCAACAAGTAGTATAAAACAACTGAATTTAAGACAGAATATGTGAAACTTCTACCTCATACCAGATACAAAGCTATTTGAAATATATCATTGATTCAAATATAAAAAATGAAGTAGTAAGAGTTGAGAGGTAGTTTAGCAAGTAAAGCACAAGTCTTACCATGTGTGAGGTTCTGCGTTCAGTACCCCACAACACTTGGGTAAATCTCGGACAGTTCTGCCAGTGGTGTGGGGGGCAATGTGGGTGTCACGTGAATAGTAGATGGTGCTCTGGTATCTCTACTCTCTTCTTCTCACTTTAAAATAATAAAAAAAAATGGAATTATTATACCAAAAAGTTTTCTTAATGGTAGTATTGCTTGTGCATGAGGCCCTGGGTTCATTTCTTGGTACCTCATAAAAATTTATTTATTTATTTAATTTTAATTTTTTTTAATATTTATTTTATTTATTTATTTATTCCCTTTTGTTCCCTTTGTTGTTTTTATTGTTGTAGTTATTATTGTTGTTGTCGTTGTTGGATAGGACAGAGAGAAATGGAGAGAGGAGGGGAAGACAGAGAGGAGGAGAGAAAGATAGATACCTGCAGACCTGATTCACCCTGTGAAGCGACTCCCCTGCAGGTGGGGAGCCAGGGTTCGAACCGGGATCCTTATGCCGGTCCTTGTGCTTTGCGCCACCTGCGCTTAACCCGCTGACCTACAGCCCGACTCCCATAAAAATTTATTTTAAAGAATACTTCTGTTTTCACTATGAATAAAAGTAATAAAAAGCTTTAAATAATACACTATAATTCTAAGTAAATATTCAGAAATCCCCTTTCCTTTTCTGAGTCTTAGATAAGGTAACATAGCAGAAGTGGAAGGTAAGTGGCTCTGCACTGCAATGCTCCATGTTCCTCTGTTGAGAATGTCATCAATTTTACTCTCACTTTTAGTCTCTCTCTGACTGTGATTTTAGGGTAACTTACTTAACTTTCCCCTCATTCAGTTTCTTGATTTTCACAATGGTTATATACTATGTGATTCCTTATGAGGTCCAGTGAAAGATAAGAGATTGTAGCCTGTAAAAGTGTCTACCCTTGTTGACATAAAATATACACTTAATGCTGATGCTGCTATTTTGTTGATGATGACATTAATGTTTATCATTCCATTATTTCATTACAGGAAAGGCGGTATTATATAGTGACTAAGAGCCCATTCTCTGGAGCCAAATTACCTTGGTACAAACCCCAGCTTTACCATTTGGTGACTTTGGGCAAATGACTTTACCTCTTTATGTCTCCATTTCTCTATTTGCAGTATGGGAATAATGATAGTGAGTTATTGGGGCTTTTAAGAGGTTTGAGCAAGCTGATATCTAAAAAGTGTTTAGAAAAAATGTGATTGTAAGTGCTAGTTTTCCATTACTGTTGCTATTATTCTTAATATTAAAACATCACTGTCTTTTCTGAAATGGAAGACTAATTCTAAAGGAGATGGTTATTCCATTACTACACACAAAATAGTTTATGCCTATATCTGTGATACTATTCTAGCTACTTTCTTATACATTTAATATTTATTCTAGAACTAAAGTTAGCCTCTTGACTATATATCTTAATCAAAATATGGAAGTACGCATTTTTTTCAGAAGCTGAGGACAATCATTTGCTTATATTTATTGTCCAGGGAATATGTGAAATTATAGTTACACACTTGGTTGCTATTTTTATTTTTTGCAAGCAAAATTATTTAATACTTTTTATTAGGGGGCTAGCAGCTGAATAGTACAGTCTTTAACACATGGGTGCTAAGTCTGATATTCTCTTGACAGGTGTTTAGGAGACATATGAGACCCCAATATTCCTTCATTCTATTTCCTTCTTTCCTGAGTCTTTGCTTTGGTGTAATACATCACACCTATTCCTAGTTTCACCTTATGTTCTCCTTTACTCTCCGTTGATATTAAGTTTCATTTATAAATGAGACTACACACTTTTTTTTTTTCTCATTCTGGCTGTCTCACTCAACATAACACCTTCAAGTTCTGACCAAGATATTGCAAAGGAGATGATCTCATCATTTCTCGGAGCTGCATAATACCCATTGTTTTGTATATGCCACCACTTTCTTAGTCATTCATCTGTTGTTGTTTGCTGTTTTATCTTGCACACTTTTAAAAATTAGATTTCAAAAAAAATAGATCCAAGTATGAGAGTATCTGTGTGTCTTATTAAAGAATGTTGTAAGAAAAAATAGGAAGAGAGGGGGCATCAGTGTCACAAAGGGAAATAAAGCATTACAGAAGCAATTTTAGTCAAAAGTTCACTATAACCTTGTCTTGAGCAATAGAGTAGAATTTCATACTATGACACTTCATATACCAAGATGCAAGATACACAAACACACGAAATGCATCTGCCTTGGTCATTTCTGTCTTTTCCCTAAACAAAAGTATGACTTGCCTATTAATGATTTTCAATAAATACAAAAGGATAAAATTATTCTGAAATACTATCAATAGTCATTAACAGTTAAAGCTTTATAGAGCATTTTTTTTATTTATCCCCTTTTTTGTTGCCCTTGTTTTTTTATTGTTGTAGTTATTGTTGTTACTGATCTTGTCATTGTTGGATAGGACAGAGAGAAATGGAAGGAGGAGGGGAAGACAGAAGGGGGAGAGAAAGATAAACACCTGCAGACCTGCTTCACAACCTGTAAAGTGACTTCCCTGCAGGTGGGGGAGCTGGGGGCTCGAACCGGGATCCTTAGGCTGGTCCTTGTACTTCGTGCCACCTGCGCTTAACCCACTGCGCTACCGCTGAACTCCCATAGCATTCTTTTTTTTTTAATTCCCTTTTGTTGCCCTTGTTTTTATTGTTGTTGTTTATTATTGTTGTTTTTATTTGTTCGATAGAACAGAGAGTAATCAAGAGAGGAGGGGAGACAGAGATGGGGAGAGAAAGACACCTCAGACCTGCTTCACAGCCTGTGAAACGACCCCCCTGTAGTTGGGGAGCCTCGGAGTTGAACTAGGATCCTTACTCTGGCACCTGCGCTTTGCGCCATGTGTGCTTAACCCTCTGTGCTAATGTCCAAAGCCACTTGTAGAGCATTCTTATCAACCTACTTTGTAAGATTCATTGCAATATATTTAACCCATGAAACTAAATGATTATTTCTAGTGCAGTGCCCCAACTATCTTCAGCAGAACTGAACTATAAATCAATAAATCTTCACTTAGAAGTCCTGTGTTTTGCATAGTCAGTAGATAAGGATGCAGCAATAAGAAAGGTTTAGAGAAAGAAAATTTGAGGAAAATGTTAAAAAAGATGAATATTTTTTAAAAACTGAAGAGCAAAAGTAGAAAAAATTTTTTCTGTATAAGTCTAAATATCAAAGGAACACTGACTTCTTTACCTTTTCTGTTTTCTGAGAATTTTAATCATAGGTGACTACGTATCTACCCCCAATGCTACAAAGGATGGACTGTGTTTATTTAACTGTATATCTATATATCTAGAAACTCAAAATGACTTCAACTGCATTGCTTTCATGCAAAGCACTTTAAATTTGAATGCATGTAATTTATTGGTCTAAAATATTTAAGCACTATAGTTCGCCTTTCTTTATACTGTAAACCTGGCAAAGGGCTAAAACTGTAAGGTTTTAATTAAGTAATTAGTTATTTAATTAATCCATAGAGACAGAGAGAAATTGAGAGGGGAGTGGGAGATAGTATTTGAGAGAGGAGACACCTGCAGCACTGCTTCACTCCTTGCTAAGCTTCCTCTTGCAGCTGTGAACTGGTAGCTTGAAGTTGGCTCTTTGCATGGTAACAAGTGTGTTTTACCAAGTGTGCCATTGCTTAGCCCCCCAGAGCTAACTTTTAAAATATATTTAGATTTGCTCTTTATATGTAAAACAGTTAAAATTAAATGAAGTGATTAGGTGCACAATCACCTGGCAAATGAGAACACCTGGTTATAAATAAATGCACTCTTTTGAAGTACTCTGCACTTCAAAGTCCCCATCTTTCTAGTTTAAATTCTGTAAATTAGAAAGGAAGAGCTCCTTGTTTCTCAGAGCTCAAATATTATTTGCAGCTCTTCATGGAATGTTTCAAAGAAGCAGTGGTCCCTACCTGAGGAAATTAGGCATAAGATCCAATGTTATTTTCCCCAGTGTTGTGCCTCATATAAAGTGATATTCTCAAGGATTAAAAGGAATTTTAACCTCTTTTTGTAAAAACAAATAAATAAAATATTAATTTATTTTACAGAGAAGATAGTGACTGAGAGAGGCAGAAACAACGTTCTGGCATATAGTGTTGCTTAGATTGAATATGCCACCTCTGGGCCTCAGGCATGAAAGTCTGATGAACTACCTAGTTCTCTTTCTTTTCTTTTTTTAAATTTTATTTTCTTTATTTATTGGATAGAGACAGCCAGAAATTGAGAGGGAGGAAGAAAGAGAGAGAGAGAGAGAGACTTGCAGCACTGCTTCACCATTCTTGAAGCTTTCCCCCTGCAGGTGGGGACCAGAGCTTGAACCCAGGACCTTTCGCACTGTAACGCGTGCAATCAACCAGGTGCACCACTTTCTTTCTCTTTCTAAGCTGAAGTCTTTTCATAGGCTTCAGATACTTATGATCATCTTTATTTTTCTGGCACCAGGGCCACTTGTATGCACATTCCAACAATCCAATGTAGACTTATTTATTCTTTTTATTTCAGAGACAGACAAGGAACGATTCAGAGAGGAAACACACTACTCTACTGCTCCACTGCTTATAAAGTTGGGACTGATCCAAAGTCCTTGGGTGTGGCAATTTCTAGCAGATGAGTTCTTAGACAACAAAGAAACTTACGATATTGTTTTCAAGTGCCATTTTATTTTATTTTTTTATATTTATTTATTTATTTTCAACTTTGCTGCCCTTGTTGTTTAACATTGTTGTGGTTATTGATGTCATTGTTGTTGGATAGGACAGAGAGAAATGGAGAGAGGAGGGGAAGACAGAGAAGAAGAGAGAAAGATAGACACCTGAAGACCTGCCTCACTGCTTGTGAAGTGACTCCCCTGCAGGTGGGGAGCCAGGGGCTTGAACCTTGATCCTTACTCCAGTCCTTGCACTTCAAGTGTCATGTTAACCATTAGCTCTAGATAGCTAGTTCAAGTTGCTAGTTGCTAGCCATACATTTGCATATTTTAAAGCTCCTCCCATTTTCTGGAGCAACATCTATCCCTCAATGAAAATTTCTTAAATTTCCTTTTTCATCAAAGGAACTGGGAATCAACAGTAAACTTTGCATACCAGCTCATCTATAATCACTGTTCGACTGGGTTCCTTTTTCATTTGTGGAGACCTGTTGTCTCATAAACTGCTTGATTTCACGAGTTGTATTTTCCTCTATATTTCACTCAATTTTCATAATGCTTTTGAATCCACATAAGAAAATCTGATCAAGCTCTCAGATTTCTGTGCTGTTCTGTGTTTGTAGGTATATAGAAGCTTCCATGAATACTTAATTTATTCCTGACAGGATATTTATTCAGTGCCATCAACTAAAACTGAACATATTTTGCCAGTCTTACCCAATTACATCAGTAATACTCCACTCCATGCACTGAACAAATCTATTCCCTGATTTTGCAGAAAGGCATATGTCACTTAGAGACAAAAATTCATAAAACACTCAACTTTCTGAATCCAATTCAGTGTCTCTCTAAATTGCATTTTGTGCAGTCTCCTGAGGAATGCATAAGTGTAAAAACAGACTTTGGAAATAGGCAGAGATTTTTATGGGGGCCTTTCTATCATTATGTTCTTTCTGTAATTATTTTTTGGACTTTTCTTCCATTTCTGTTTCCCACATAAAACTTACCAATTTGAAGCTCTATGTGAATATGTCCATACAGTTGGTATGAAAGTGTTTACTGGAAAAGCAGAACACATCCTAGACTATTAAAATTCAGTGTAGCTCTGGAGACTATTTGGCCCACCTTTGCATTTTCTAAGATGAGAAACGAAGGTCTGGAGAATTAGGGAGAATTACCTAATCCACATTGGAAAGACAGAAGCAGTTCTGTTAAAATCAGAGTACCCCCAAAATAATTACGTTAAAGAGCAAAATATATGCCAGGGACACTAATCATCACATTGTAAAATTATTAAGTATGGTCGTGTAGTTTTATTATCACTATTGCTACATCATTTTAAATATCATAATAATCATAATGAAAAGGATGCTATAAAGGCACCAGATACATAGATAGGAAATAAAACCCTGCAATCTGAAACAGTTATGAGTTATATCCAAAACCAAATGAATAGATGACAGGAAGTCAGCCTTGGACTGTGTTCTTTCTAAATCTAAGCTATGATCACTCTATTCGTTTCCTTCTCTGCTTTTTCTTTCTTTTGTTTCCATATTCAAGTCCTCCATAAACAGTTTCAAAATTCATTCCCGAGTATAATCAAAGCCTAGATATATTACCAACTCTCCTACTTTGTTCTTTTTGGTGAGCTATATTTTCTCCCCCCGCCCCTGCCACACACATACTTTATTGAGGGTTAATGGCTTACAGTACAGTTGTTGACACAAGGGTAAGCCTCTCATTATCTCATCTCCCCATAACAGGTGACTGGAAGACATTCTCTTCCCCAACCTAGATTGTTTCCCACCATTAGACCACAGGACCTCACATTCCCTCAAACATCATTTATTTATGTCCTTCCCCAGAGTCCTTTGCTTTGTTGCAATATGTTACATCATGTTGAGTGAGAAACACCAGAAAGCAAAGGATAAATACTGAATAATCTCTTTCATAGGTGAAAGTTAGAAGCAAGGACAGTAAGAGAAAACTTAAAGTAAAACTTGGACTGAGCTACATTTCCTAATGACCTCCATGGGAAACTACTATATTCTGAGTTGCACTAATCTCAGATCTTCCTCAGCTGTCTTTTTTTTTTTTCCTATGAGTTAATGCAGATTGGATTCAAAAACTCCCCAGAAAAGTCCTCAAACCTGACTAATAATTAGAAACCAAAATATTTAGGTATGTAACAAGACTAAAGGTTGGATTGATCCAAGATAAATTTTCCCTAATACATGGGGAATAACAAATGTTTTGAAAGCAGTTATTATAAGAAAATAATGCACTGTGGGTGTCGAGTGGTAGAGCAAAGGGAAAGCACAGGTGATGCAATGTGCAAGGGCCGGCATTAGGTACCCGGTTTGAGCCCCTCAGCTCCCCACCTGCAGGGGAGTCACTTTAGAAGCAATGAAGCAGGTCTGCAGGTATCTGTCTTTCTCTCCCCCTCTCTGTCTTCCCCTCCTCTCTCCATTTCTCTCTGTCCTACCCAACAAAGATGACATCAATAACAACAACAATAATAACTACAACAATAAAAAAAACAAGGGCAACAAAAGGGAATAAATAAATAAATAAAATAAAAAATAAAATAATGCACTGAATGGATCTGAGCTCCAGTTATTCCATGATCTGTTCAGTTCCTGATTCTGGTTAATTCATAGTCTTTTGGGGGTCAACTGGGTACACAGATGAGCATAACTTTGCTTGGTTTTTCCACCTGCATGTTAGAGTGAGATTCCCTCTGGCTAACATTTTGAAGGACTTGTCATTATGGAAGGAAATATTTAAAAAGAAGCTAGTACTCACTGAATCATACATTTTATAAGTAGAATCTAAATTGGTAGAATTTCCCATATCTTGAATACCTGGAAGAATAAAAAGGATATACAAATATTCCAAAAGATAAAAACCTTTAATAAATCATGTGTCAAATGAAATGATGAATTAATTTTCTCCTGACCTGCCTATAATACAAAAGCTCTCCCTCAATTTCAAATTATAAGAGGTATTCTATCAATATGAATCATGAAAAATTTCTTTTATTTTTCAAAGTAATTAATCATTCTCTTCTGAAATGTCACAATATTTCAGATTTATGGTTGCTCATAGAGCCCTCCAGTAGGTTAAGGAAAAACAACCTTAATATCTGCCACCAAATATTCATCTGCCCAAGAAACATTAGCTTTCATATTATTATGATTCTGATTCCTGTGAGACTTTCATCCACGTAACGTCAAATCCAATAGTTCACATTAGCTTCTGATAAAGTATTCAAACTTGTACCAACTGCCTCACATCCCTGAGTTCTGCCCATCACTGGTTGTAAAGCACCCATCACTTTTGAGGAGTTGAGTTCATTTGAAGGCTAACTGCATTTGTTATCTTGCTCATTTTACCCAATGAAGTCAGAGGGGAGTTTTACTTCAAATATGCATGAAGGCACTATGTTTTCAATGAGCATTATATGAACTACGGGAGAAATAAAATATGCAGGGCCTACAGACACGGTATATTAATATTCCCTGTTTTTTTATTCATGTTAAGTGTTTCCGTGGGGGATTTTGGCTTTTTCTGCCTAATGTAGGAGATCAATCAGCTTCATCATAAGTCGTTCAAAACTACTGCGAGAAACTTTATTTTTATGTCTCTTATAATGGGGCTTGATCCAAATGCTAATACTGACATTATTTTGATGCTTATAAATCTCTTACCAGATAAAAGCCATCAATTTTCTCAACTTTCATTAGATGATCTAGACTGCAAGAGAAATGTCATTCTGTCACTATTGTCCTGATCATGACTGAGTCAATCCTTGCAAAGTATGCTTTTAGTACTTTTAAAAGTAAACAGCATAATTTCACTAGTTGTAAAGCACCCATCTGAAGCATAAATTATTATTACTCTAAACACTATTGCCTGATATAAAACAGCTTTCCTTTATTTCTAACAACTAAAGAGAACTTATATGGAGAATTATAATGTAAATATGGATCTAGAGGGCTAGGCAGTAGTGCACTGGTAAAGCATGCACATTACCATGCTCAAGGAATGGGTTTGAGTCCACTCTCCACCTGCTGGGGGAAGTTTTGCAATAAATGAAGCAGGACAACAGGTGTTTTCTCTCTCCCCACTTGCTATCCTGCTCCTCTCACAATTTTCCTCTGTCCTATCAAATAAAATAGACATTAAAATGAAAGACTGAAAAAAGAAAATCTGTGGTCCGGGAGGTGGTGCAGTGCTAAAGCTTTAGACTCGCAAGCGTGAGGTCCTGAGTTCAATCCCCAGCAGCACATGTGCCAGAGTGATGTCTGGTTCTTAAAAAAAAGGGCGGGGAGGGCTGTCTACCAGCACTGGGTTCCAACTATAACCGTGGTGTTAATAAAAAAAAATTAATAAGTGCTATAATAATAAATATGTATCTTGAAAGAAGCAGAGGGAGATAGGCTATGTGGGTGGTTTTTTTTTTTTTTTTTCATGTCTTATCCTATAAAAGTCATTCAGGAACAGTGATCATTTGTTCTGACTTCCCCCCTATCTTCTTTAGTGTTGGGAAATTGTAAGGATGTTGTAGAGCCTGGCAGGGCTTGACCTGAGGAGTGTGTCTTTCCTGTCAGTCTCTCTCTCTACCAAGAGGTTGAGCAAGGAAGGACAGGTATAACCCCAACGGTTTGCCCCATATTATCAGACTCCCTGCCTCACAAAGCACCCTGCATTCCTGATACTATGGCTTGCTCCCTTATTATCTACATAATCATTGTTTTGCCTGAAAGATCCCCACGTATTCCATTCCTTTGATCTATCTTCTTTCTACCCTCAAGACCCTCCCTGCCTGCAGGGTATTATTATTTATCCTACCAGTAAAAACCCTCACAACAGTTGCTAAGGAAGTTACATTTTCCAGCCCCCTTTTGCCTTTCTCTGCCCCTTTCCAAACCATGTCAAGCCATTTCCCTTTCCGACTTGCCACTTCTGGGTCCACCCTTTAAAAGCCTGGGCTCCCTGATCAATAAAGAATTGAATTGCCTCACCGGCCGCCACGAACTCTGTTCCTGAGTCATCTCTTGCGTGTCACTGAGTGAGTAGCAGCCCAGGCTGGCTCTGGTCATGTTCTCTCCAACCCAGAGAGTATGCGCTGCCTGAGAAGAGGCACCCCCATGCTAGCTCAGCACCTTAGCCTTCTGCCTTACCTAGTATCAAGACATCACATGGTCATATCTCAAGGACTGAGGTCCCAAAAAAACAGTACTCAATCTCTAGTGATAAGGCAGTATCTGGACACATAATGTAAACTACAGATATTGGAAGGAAGAAAAGGGAAAGGAGAAGAATAGAGGCAGAAGTGAGGGAGTGAAAAATGGCAAGAAGGAGAAAGAAAAAAATAGTTGTCAATTTACCTAGAGCAAGAGAATCCCATTTTTTATTCTATCATTTTATTGGGTGTTGTATGCTTTACACTGGTTTGTTCTAGCCCTCCCCCTCTAAGAAAATTGGATCTGTCCAGTTAGTTTCGCAGGCCGCTTGGCCCCGCCCCTAGGAACCCCACCAGAGTTCCAGAGTTGGAGAGTTCCAGAGTTAGAGAGAGTGCTTGCGCTGTGGCAAAGAGGCAGCAGAGTTCTGTTTGGTGATTAGTTTGTCTTAGTTTATGAATCGTTGCTCCTGAATAAAGAAATACAGCTTCCCTGCCCAGCTGTATGTCTCTGGTCGTCTCTGTTACCCGCCCGTGAAGCTAGCCCGCCCAGCTGGAGCCACCAAATTTTAACAACAATTGGGGGTTTAATAATTTACAGTATAGTTGCTGTCACATGGGTCCAATTTCTTATCTCCATGTGATAGCTGTCTGCATAGCACTCTCACCCCCAGCTTAGGTCTTTTTCCACCATCGTGCACCAGGACCTCAATGTCTTCTCTACCCCCTTCCCATCTTCTCCTTTCTCAGACTACTTTGTTTTGGTACAATAAATCATACACAGTCCAAGTCTCACTTTGTGCTTTCCCTTTCTATTCTGGTTTCTTAAGAAGGTAAGGTCATCTGATAATTCCATTTTTTTGTAATAATATACTTACTTATTAAATACTTAGGTCAAATATCTAATTTCCCTGGAAGGAAGAAAGATTAATTGAATTAGTCTTATTTGGTGAACTTATTAGTCTTATTTTCCTTCAGTATTATTTTGTTTCAGAGTCCTTAATTTATTTCCCTTTTTGAGGTAGTGTTGTGAAACTGCTTATGTTTTAGGTAAAGATTTTGCACCTATTCAAAATATGCTACCATTTAAAAATCATCCATTTATTATTATTTGTTTATTGCCATCAGATTTATTACTGGAACTTAGGGCCTGTATAATGAGTCCACTACTCCTAGTCTTTTTTTCTTTATAATAGAGACAGAAAGTAATAGGGGGAAAAGAGGGGGAGAAAGAAAGATACTTGAAACACTGCTCCACTGCTCATGAAACTTTCCCCCTACAGATGGGGATCAGGACTTGAACCTAGGGTTTCATACACAATAATATTCTACTGGCTGTACTTCTGCTATCACCCTGCCTGAACCTTCTTTATTTGTTTTTATGAACAAGAGAAAGGCCAGCCTGCTGCTCAATTCTAGCTTACAGTGGTGCCAAGAATCAAACCTTAGATTTCCTGCATGTCCACTTTATACCATACAGCTGAGCTATCTTGCTGGTTCCACATAAAATCATGTGTGTGTGTGTGTGTGTGTGTGTGTGTGTTAGACAGAGAAGACAGAGACTGAATGAAAGGAAAGAGACCACAAACCAAAGCTTCCTTCAATATGATAGGGGCTGTACACTGGACTGTACATTGGGTTGGACACATGGCATGGTAGTACATGGCCCAAGTGAGTGACTTCACCAGTCCCATAAAGCTTTTTTAAAGTAATTTTTGAACTGATCTCAGCACAATTAGTCTAATTCAGTCATCACTATAGTTACGATTTGTGACTATGTGGTACGATTTTACCACTCTAGGTTGTTTTGCATTTAGATATAAATATATTGAGAGAAGCACAGAGAAAGAGATGCATTACAATATTGTGTCATAGAACCTCCTACATGATTCTGGGGCTCAAGCCAGGGCTGTATGCATAACAAGGCAAGCACACTACTCAGTGAGAAATCTCTCAGGCCTATAGTTTTCTTGACATTATAACTTTTAAGGATTTGGATAATAATTCTAAAAGATATTATATTGAGCACTAGAATCCCCAAGTTTAAATTCCCCCGAGATCAAAATTCTGAAACAAAAATGCCAAAGACAATAATATCCCAGAATTCTTTCAGAGATATTTCTTGATGTTCAAGTTTCTTTTGTCATAACCCAATTGACTATATATGTGTGGGTATTATGCCTGTATAGCTGTTTCATTCAGTTAATTTGGTTGATGTTTTTGTGTCAATAACTTACTTTTAATACTGTTCTCATCACTTTGTAGTTTGAAATCAAATAATGTAATGCCTCCAGTTTTGTTATTTTTAATCATTTTTTGCTAGAGATATAAAAGTATGGTGTTCAGTGATGGTTAAAAAAAAGTCAATGAAACCCAAAAATAAAGGATATAAATGGAATATATAGAACATTGTCCCAAATTGTATGGTTAATAGCACAAGTCGCAGCAAGACCCAGGAAGTCAGCTGAAAAATTGGAAAGGAGATTTTTTTTGCATCCCATGGTCAGAAGTCGGAATGTGAAGTTTAGTTCAGTCTTAATAACTATCTGCTAGAATAAAAACATCCTTCTGAGTAGTATATAAGTATCTATGATCTATTCTGTGATGACTTGGTGTATACAACAAATAAAGTGGATTATTTTTCCATGTTCTCTCTGAAAGTTTCCATGGGGCAAGTATTACTGCTATTCATATCTGTGTCCCTGAAATGTCAGTCCACCAAGTAAAATAAGGTAGCAGATATGGTCATATTTTCTCCAACTTGCATATTTCTTCCTTACAAACTCTGACTACTATGACAGGATTTAAGATATGCAATCCTGTAGTGAATGACAACATTTTAATTTTATTGATTTAATTATGATCCATAAGATCACAGGGGTACAATTCCACACAATTCCCACCACCAGAGTTCTGTATCCCATCCCCTTCATTGGAAACTTTCCTATTCCTTATCCCTCTGGGTACATGGATCATTATGATCATTATGGGATACAGAAGGTGGAAGGTCTGGCTTCTGTAATTGCTTCTCTGCTGGACATGGGCATTGGCAGGTCTATCCATAACTCCCAGCCTGCCTCTCTCTTCCCTAGTAGGGCAGGGCTCTGTGGAGGTGGGGCTCCAGGACACATTAGTGAAAACCTCTGTCCAAGGAAGTCATGTTGGCATCATGGTAGCATCTGCAACTCACTGACTGAAATAGCATTAAGATACAAAGTGAAACAAATTGTTTAATAATTAAGAACATAAAGGCAAAAATATAGCAGATGAGATTTGGGGGAATGACACCATTTTATCCTAGAGCTCATTGTCATAGGAGAAGTCTCCACATTTTTTTTTCCTCTTCCTTATTGCTGTGTTGTTTTTTGTTCTAAAGAAAACTGATGTCTAGATACTTTTCAATCAACTTCTAAATTAAAGTACAAGTTTACAATTCATTGTTTCTTTGTTATAACACAGGGATAATGATGTTGATGCTAATTCAAAAATTAGTTTTGAAAATTAAAACAATTTTCATTTTTCAATTAACAGTTTTAAAGAAGTCTCCATTTATACTTTGTTACATCTGTCCAGATGCATTGTACTACTCACTCCCATTGCCAACATACAAACTTTTTATAGACCTTTCCTAGACTGCTTGTTGGTCATATTCAATCTTTCTTTTTCTGTAACTGCCTAACACTTTTGACAGAATTTCAATTATTTTATGCAGCAGTAATCACCACAATGAATCTGAATCATATCTAACTTTCCTAGTAAATTGTATGCTTAATGAAGACAGAGACTTGTTTTAATTTCTCATTGTTTCATATAATGCCCAACATTCTATTTTTACAATCACTAACACTCCAGAGGTGTTTCTTGACTGAAACAGGGCTATTATACCTTGTATGTTTAAATGATAAAAAGAATAAGTAACCAACTTTGATGCCTTTCATTTTATTGTTATCTGTGCAAATTATGCAGAAGCGGGCCAGGTGGTGGTGCACCTGGTTGAACACACATGTTACAATGTGCAAGGACCTGGGTCAAGCCCTTGGCCCCCACCTGCAGTGGGGAAGCTTTGCAAGTGGTGAAGGAGTGTTACAGGTGTCTCTCTCCTTTTCTATCACTCCCTTCCACCTCAATTTCTGATTGTCTCTATCAAATAAAGATAATATAAGAAAACACCAAAATTAATGCAAGACTTATTAATGTAATTATCTTTAAAAAGATCCAAACTAATTACTATTCCAAATAAAGTTGGGGACATACAAACAACATAACTTTTTATTTTGGCTCCACATTTAAAAAGAGCATGAATGTATATTCAATAAGGAAAATTGCAGCATAGCAAAGGATTCAAATCTAATGTATACATTTATAGTAATTTGAGTTTCAACATTCATTATAAGAAATGAAAACAGTAATACTGAATGTCTTACAACTTAATAAATATTCCTGTATTCAAAAGTAGACAGGCATCATTACTTGGCCTGTGTTTTATTACAGCTACTGACTTCATGAACTCTATAGATCAGGATTTTAGATGTATGTGTGTTATAGTAAATTTTACATATGCTAATTTAGGTTCACTTGGGCTTGCAATGTTGACTATAGTATCTGTAGCTTTTAATTATGAAAAAGTGCAAGAAGGTGACTTATTATTGCTCTCTTCCTTCATATAGGAATAAATCTGAAATATATAAATATACTCAGTTGACTTTTCTCAATCTAGGGATTACCTTAATGCACTAAATCACAACTAGATTAAGGATAAATGTGGGGTCCACAAGCTTTCCCCCCAAAACTGACAGTACTTTGTTTTCCTTTTTCATTAACCTGAGACCCAGGTCTATAGAACTGAGTAAAATGTTTGTTGTTAATGTACAGGTATGAAATGTAAGAAAGACCTTCTCTTAATGCAAATTTTACAGATAATTTTTTTCCATTTCCTTATTTTTTTTAGTATAAATAAATCTAAATGTAAGTTAAGATGTAGTTGTTTTTCCATTACCTAGATTGTGTTCGCTCTGTCAGTGATTTTCTGTTTCTGCCTGGAGTAAATTCACTATGACACCACTGTAGCTGAAAATAATTACTTTGATTTTAGCAATTCCTACCAAAGTATAGTTAATCCTATCATGCAAGTACCCTTTTGATACAACTTTAACTACACTATTATGAGAGACATGATAATAACCCTCCCAGAAGAAGGTTCTTTTAGGAAGAACATACATAATGGATAAGAGGAAGGAAGAGGCCTGACAGGAAAAGCAAAGCTTTGAATCAAATGGAACAGAGTAAACAATCTGGGGAAATGTATACTAAAAGCAATTTAAAACAAGAACTTTAACTGGATTTTACAGAGGTAAACTGAATAAAGTAGTTAGAAAAATTGATATGGTACTTGGGGAAAAAAAAGTAAACTGGCACAGATGAATTCGGCTTGTCACATGTGGCTTCAATTTGTGATCTCTTGTGTAGATGAGCTGCTACTTTCCTCTTCTATTTCTAAACTCACTGCAAGAGAAGTAAGTCAGTGCCTTGACTGCATTTGCCCAAGTAGCATAGCATGGACATTAAAGGAAAGAGGTCTGATTTAAATCCGTGTATTCTAATGTTATAGCGGCTTACAGTGTTGGAAAGGCCCTTTAATATATTGTGTGACTTAAAAAATTATGCCCAAGTCAAGATGCTGTCTAACCTTCAGTTTTAGCACAGTAATTATAGCAGTGCTCTTCCCAATCAGTTGTTTCTGGGCTAGCACTGCTTGAATCTAGCGGTGAATTAAAACTAAGAAACTGACGGGGTCTGGCGGTAGCACAGTGGGTTAAGCTCGCATGGCGCAAAGTGAAAAGACTGGCGTAAAGAACCCGGTTCAAGCCCCCAGATCCCCACCTGAAGGGGGGAGGTCACTTCACAAGCGGTGAAGCAGGTCTGCAAGTGTCTATCTTTCTCTCCCCCACTCTCTGCCTTCCCCTTCTCTCTCCATTTCTCTCTGTCCTATCCAACAACAACAACAATGACATCAATAACAATAATAATAACCATAACAATGATTTTAAAAGGGGGGGGGCAACAATGTGAATGGTACTTGAAGAATACATGCCAAATGAAATAAGTCAGAAGGATAAGGAGAAATAAAATAAAACATGATCTCAGGAGAGACTGATTATGACTAAACAGTTTGTTCTTTGGAATTAGAATATGGCGTTGGTGGATTTCCTCATAAATGACCAATAAACTTCATCCAACTAGTCTGTTCTCATTTTATTTTATTTTTCCCATAAATAGTATATATATATATATATATATATATATATATATATATATATATATATGCTTAAGAGTTGACTACAGGTAGGTCTTAGAACATACTTACCTTGTATGTGCATTTTGTTTATTAGATTGAGAGTATATACTTGTACATATTCAAAATCTTGGAGTATATTTTCTACTATTTTTCTCAGAGCTTGTCTGCGATTGTGTATGCATTATTTAAGTACAAATCATTGTGACCTGTATAATTGTTCTAGAATGTGCAAAAAAAATTGTCATTTTTAGGACCTACCAAAACCCACTGAAATACTGTAGGTGGCGCTTGACAATTACATATAGCCATGGCCTTGCTTAAAAGATTCACACAGCTCTGCAACAAGCATGCCATTTTCATACAGAAGAGCAAAAAGATTTTGTGGAAAGTTTTTTGGTTTTTTTTGCAAGTTGGGAGGTGTATGTTTAGGTGCATGTATATTCTTTGACACTGATAGCTAGCATAGCAAAATTTACATTAGCCATTTTAAGTGTCTGTTCAATAGTGTGAAGTATATTCACATTGTTGAGGAACAGAACTTTTTCATTTCATAAGCCTGAAACACTGTATTCATTAAACTTTATTCTCCCCTTCTCTATGACCCTAGTAACAACCATTTATTTGGTTTCTATACATATTACCACTTTATGAGGAGACAGTTAGTCAGGATATAGATATATATGAATTTGATTTCAAATTCTGTTGTCTCTCTCACAACACAGTGTGTATTATAGTAAATTCAGTGTATGTATTTTTTTCTTAAAATATAATATTTATTTATTAGATAGAGACAGCCAGAAATTGAGAGGGAAGGGAATATAGAGAGGGAGGGAGACAGAGAGACACCTGCAGCCCTACTTCACCACTTCAAAGCTTTTCCTCTGCAGGTGGGGACTGGAGGCTTTAACCCAGGCCCTTGTACATTATAACACGTGTCAATAAGGTGTGCCACCACCCAGCCCCTATATTTTCTTCTTCTCCTTCTCCTTCTCCTTCTCCTTCTTTTTTCCTTCAGGGTTATCTGTGGAGCTCAGTGCCTGCACTATGAATCACTGCTGCAGCCATCTTTTTTCCATTCTTGTTGTTGCTGCTGCTGCAATTGTTGGATAGAACAGAGAGAAACTGAGAGGGGAGTGGAGGACAGAGAGGGAGAGAGAGAGAGAGAAAGAGAGAAAGAGAGAGGAGAGGGACACCTGTAGACCTGCTTCACTGTTTGTGAAGTTGCCCCCCTGCAAGTGGGAACCTGGGGGCCAAAACTGGGATCCTTGCTTGCACCTGTCCTTACGCTCCACACTATGTGCACTTTATGCTGTGTGCTACCATCTACCCCCCAAAGTACATATTCTTGGCATTTAAGTCTTATTCCTTTCTTATCAATCTGAATATGTACATATATGCAACTCCACCAAGTATTTCACTTGATGATTTTTCATAAGCACAGGCTTCCCACCTCACCCCCATTCTTTTTTGCTGACCCTTAGGCTTGATCTGAAAGTTCATCTATATAAATTCTAGAATCCATTTAAATAGTTCTCCAAATCTCTCTACAGTGGTTCCTCCTTTTCTGTGTTTTAAATTCCTCATAGAAATTACTGCTCCACTATACATTTTGTCAATAAGAATAATGGATTCTCAGTGCTTTTAAAGACTAAATTTGGGCAGAGGATAGCACAGTGGTCATGCAAAAGGCTTTCATGCCTGAGGCTCCTAGGTTCCAGGCTCACTCCTCAGCATCACCATGAGCCAGATCTGAGCAGTACTCTGGTCTCTCTCTCTCATCACTTTCTCTCATTAAATAAAACAATAAATAAAAAACAACTTTAAATTCCTACTAAGGCAGTAATTCACATGATGCTTGAATTCCTTGAACAGTAGAGAATGGGCTTGTTTACCCTTAGAAATGGCTGGAACTTATTCTAATTTCTCACCTCTTTATTAGATGTCTGTCCATTCTTTGGAGTTGAAATTTGCACCGTGATAACTTCTTCTCACTCTTCTTG
Organism: Erinaceus europaeus; assembly: GCF_950295315.1. Lineage (NCBI taxonomy): Eukaryota > Metazoa > Chordata > Mammalia > Eulipotyphla > Erinaceidae > Erinaceus > Erinaceus europaeus. Next base: position 22,043,367 of record NC_080175.1, on the reverse strand, counting down.
GTTCTCTCCCATGGGAGGGGGTGGTGAAGGATGAATCTTATGTCTTTTTCATATGATATCACAGAAAATATTGATATCCTCATGGGTCTTTTTTCTCTATGTTAAGTATTTTCCAATTTTAATCAACAATCTTAAAGGTCTTCTCTAGTTATTAGCTTAAAAGCAAGAACAACTGCTTTCTTTCTTAAATAAAATTGCACCCAAAACTAAACCACTTCTAGTATATTCAATCCAGTATAGCTAAAAAAGCATTCCTATCTTCATGCTTACATTTACTAAATGTAAAGTCTACATTGTTGCTACTTTTTTTCAGTCACTTTTTAAAAAATTATTTTATTTATTTTCATTTCATTTGACAGGACAGAAAGAAATTGAGAGCGGAGGAAGAAGATAGAGAGGGAAAGAGACACCTGCAGCACTTCTTCAACATTTGTGAAGCCCCCCCTTAAATTGGGGGCCAGGGGTTTAAGCCTGGATCCTTGTGCATGATACTGTGTGCATGCAACCATGTGTGCCATTGCCCAGCCTCAGTCAGTCAGTCACTATTCTACGATGATAATAAGGTCATTATAAGTGCACCATTCGGTAATAACTCTCTATACATCAGCTATGATCACACAGACAGGATGGATCCAGATTCTCTCCCCTTCTACACATTTCCCTATTATCTACACATATATGTCTTTCATTGTACATTGTTGGTATGCATGAGACCCCTTCTGTTTCATTTGGTTTAAATCCCCCGTGCTTAACACTATTCTATTTACATAACCACTTCATTCTGTTTACATAACCGCTGTTAACAAGCACCACCCTCCCTCCAGGGCATTAGTGGTTCAGTGATAGAATTCTCGCCTGCTTTCCCATTCTCTATCCCTCTGATAGAGAATGGGAAAGCTACTGGGGAGGGGGTGGGATATGGAGATTGGGTGGTGGGAATTGTGTGGAGTTGTACCCCTCCTACCCTATGGTTTTGTTAATTAATCCTTTCTTAAATAAAAAAAATTAAAAAAAAAAAAGAATTCTCGCCTGCTCCACCCCCTCTCCTGTCACACCCTGATCCTCTCCTTGTCACACTCTGATTTTCACCAGTCACTTTTCTCTCCACCCTCTCTGTGTCACATCCTGTTTCCACCCTACTTGGCAAGTATATATAAAGACAGCATTGTGAGTTTTACGGTACCTTTAGTTTAGCTTAGCTCGGCTTAGATTGTGCTGCATCCTGCATGAATAAAGAGATACTGCCTTCAGCTCAACCATGAGTCAGTCCCTGGTCGTCTGTTACCCGCCCGTGAAGCCAGCCCGGCGAAAACAACATAGCCCGGCGAAAACAACAGTACATAGTCCCAATGAAATGACTCTTTTTTCATTATCAGGCCACCCCATCAGCTGGGACCCTAGTCGGGGAGGCCTGAGACTCCCAAATAGACATAATGAGCCTAGAACTCTAACAAATCTCTCTCCCTAATATTACCAGTCATCTCTATCAGGCACAACACAATAGACCCCTTTGTGGACCTCCATAGGGCCTTTTTCTCAACTTGGATCAACAGTGGTAGAGAATGTTCCATCCTCTGAAGGGAGGATGAACATCATACTCTACGCTCCACCTGAGGAAGATGGGTCCTGAAATCGGAGTAGCTTGGAACATTCCTACTCATGACCACAGAATGTGAGCTTAAATCTAAGGGGATGCAGAAGTCACATAGGCTCTTAAACTAAATATCTGCCCCAGATCAGATCAAATTGAAGGGGTTTACAGTCAACAATATTTACACACCTTTTCCATATTTGGGAGCTACTGTCTTCCCTGATCCAGCTTTCTTATCCTTTTCCCAGCCATGACACCATCTTACAAGACAATAACTTGTATCTACCTGCATATCAGATTTCAAGTTCAGGGAAGAAAAAAAAAACTAGTATAGTCACAGGCACTTTGGAATATAACTAAAATAGGCCTACTATCTACAAAATGGAGACCCCCCCAACTCTTCACCTACACTATTCCAAACATTAGGTACATAATTAGTCAACAACTTGTTTGGCTTTATATGCTAACTCTCTTTTCAGCCGCTAGGTTCCAGATGCTAGCATAATGCCAACCAGACTTCCCTGGACAGACAACCCCACCAGTGTGTCCTGGAGCCCCTCTTCCCCAGAGCCCCACCACACTAGGGAAAGAAAGAGACAGGCTTGGAGTATGGATCAACCTGTCAACACCCATGTTCAGCAGGGGAGAAATTACAGAAGCCAGACCTTCCACCTTCTGCATCCCAGGATGACCTTGGGTCCATACTCCTAAAGGGATAAAAATAGGAAAATATCAGGGGAGGGAGTGAGAAACAGAGTTCTGATGGTGGGAATTTTGTGGAGTTGTACCCCTCTTATCCTATGGTTTTGTCAATGTTTCCTTTTTATAAATAAAAAAAGAAAAAGAAAAAAGAAATAGATGTGGTCTTAGCTAGTATAGAAATTGTGAATAGAATTTTTGAATTTCTGTGAGATCAGAATTGAACACCCATAGTAAGTGGAGTGGAGGAAACTATGCATATATTTTATAATTTTAGTATTGTAAAATAACCTACACTCATATAAAGTTCTTTCAATTCACAGAATTGATCCACAACTCCAAAATGTTTCATCAAACATTCTAGCCTTTGGAAGCTTCTGTCTCATTCTGCAACCAGGTGATTTTTGCAAACTACTCTAATTAACAGTTTCAGGAACCATATAATCAAATATATTTATAAGCATAATGCTCTTTCTCATGATCTGAAGCAAGATGAGAAGACATGTAACCCTGGTGTTTATTCATGCCTCTGTCACTGACTCACCCTTCATTGCATTTAAAAGTCAATTAACCTCCTCTAGTTTCCCCATTTGTGAAAATTTTAAAAGTCACTAGGAGGTTAAGAAAATTAAAATTTTAGAAATGTCCAGCATATATGGATAAAAGGTAATGTACTAATGAAGAATCTATGATTTTTTAAAAAGTACTAATGATTTAAAAGATGCTAAGATGATAGGGTTATAGTTCCATACCACACCCACCATATTTTAAAGGATGGAAGCACACTAAATTTAAGCAGAAATGATCTATAACCATTGTTTTAATTGTTTGTTATTTGTTTTAACGAGAGAGGTACAGACAGAAAGATTTACAACAGAGAAAGAGCAGAGCACTGCTCAGTTCTGTCTTATGACGGTGCTGGAGATTGAACTTAGGATCGCAGAGCCTCAGGCATAAAGATCTCTCTACACAATGATTCTACTATCTACACAGACTTTATTGACAAACTTCTAATTCATATTTGGCAGGGAGCACATAATATTTATGCTTCAATTGAATATTTACACAAAAATATTCATGAAATATATGTTTAAACACTGTCATTGTTTGACACCTTCATGGAATTATACAATATAGTAAATGTGTTTCAAACAAATCCTATATCTGCTTTAAAAACATTGTACCTGAAACATGGAGAAATGTAGGTAAGAGTACTTTGCTTTATCCCTGAACCTCCTCAATTCCGAATTTCTAGAGTTCTCACAGTGAATTGGTAGTTCATTTTACCTAATTAAATGAGAAAAGTATGATAAAATATTAAGAAATACACACAGAAGTGTTTGCTACCAAGATTTCATTATGTTTACACTGCTCTTTAAAGAGTTAAATCTTCAGTGTCAGGCAGTAACATAGTGGGTTAAGCGCACATGGAGCAAAGAGAAAGGAACAGCATAAAGATCCCGGTTCGAACCCCTGACTGCCTACCTGTAGGGGGGTTGCCTCACGAGCAGTGAAGCAGGTCTGCAGGTGTCTGTCTCTCCCCCTCTCCATCTTCCCCTCCTCTCTTCATTTCTCTCTGTCCTATCCAACAACAATGACATCAATAACAACAATGATAGTAACCATAACAACGATAAACCAACAAGGGCAACAAAAGGGAAAAACAATAGCCTCCAGGAGCAGTGGATTCGTGGTGCAGGCACAGAATGCCAGCAATAACTCTGGAGGCAAAATAAATAGATTAATTAATTAATTAAGTCTTCAAGGTATTTTAGGAGTACTGGATCAATTCATGAGATTTTTTTTAGTACCACTTCATTTCATGTTTTTTGTTTGTTTGTTTGTTTGTTTATTCTCCAATGCATTGCTCAGCTCTGGCTTTTTGTAGTGCTGGGAATTGAGCCTGGAACCTAGGAGACTCAGAATAAATTTTGTTTGCATGAGCATTATGCTATCTCCAGGACCTCATTTTATTTTCATGACTGATAAGAACAGATGTATAGATTTAACACTATTTATTAACTGAACATAGGTCCTCATAAGATTATTCTCTTTTCAATGTTTGAATGATTTTCATGATTTCAGTTATGGCTTAAGGAATCTAGGTGGTGGCAGACCCTGTTTAGTGCACCTATTGCCACGTGCAACAACCTAGGGTCAAAGCCCTGCTCCCCACCTGCAGGAGGGACACTTCTGGAGCACTGAAGCAGATCTGCAGGTATCTTTATATCTTCCTCTTTATCCCCCCTCCTCTCTCAATTTTTCTCTGTTCTATAAATTAAGTAGAAAAAAAAGCGGGGGATGGTCACCAGGAGCAGTCAATTTGCAGTGCCTATACTAAGCCCTGGTAATAGCCCTGGTGACAATACAAAATTAATAAAATATAGCTTAATAGATGGTTAAAATCAGATTAGAGTGAGAATGCAAAAAAATGTCCCCTTAAAGTGTAAATTTAAAACATTAAACAGCTAATTAAATTGTGCATTTGCCTCTGTCGAAAATATCATATATTAAATATGTGAATAGAAAAATGAGAAGTGATAAGATTAGAAAAATTATCCAAAACAATTAATATGGATATATTTATAACTTTGAGTTATTTTAGTTTTGAGGTATTAATATATCATTACATAAAAGTTCTAGTGTTTCAGGTCCAGGCGGTAGTGCAGTAGGTTAAGCACACATGGTGCAAAGCACACTGACCAGCATAATGATCCCAGTTCAAGCCCCTGGCTCCCCACCTGCAAGGGGGTCATTTCACAAGCTGTGAAGCAAGTCTGCAGGTGCCTATCTTTCTCTTCCCCTCTCTGCCCCCTTGTCGGGCTGAGCTTCACGAGCAGGAGACAGTTGACCCTGGATTCATGGTTGAGTTGTACGCAGTATCTCTTTACTCATGCAGGACGCAGCACAATCTAAGCCGAGCTAAACTAAACTAAAAACTAAACTAACCAACGTAAAACTCATAATGCTGTCTTTATATATACTTGCCAAGTAGAGTGGGAACAGGATGTGATGTAGAGAGGGTGGAGAGAAAAGTGACTGGTGAAAATCAGGGTGTGACAAGGAGAGGGGGCGGAGCAAAAACACATCATGAACCAGTGGGGATTAAACCAATGTCATGCAGTGGTTATGTAAATAGAATACAGTGCTTATGTAAATAGAATACAGTGTTAAGCAGGGGGGATTAAACCAAATGAAACAGAAGGGGTTTTCAGAAGCAGAATTAGAAGCATACCAACAATTCCCCCTTTCTTTTTAACTAATAGCCATAGTATCAGGAGTGCAGGGTGAACAGAAACCTATATCATACAGGCGTTTTCAAAAGAACTGGCATACGACATGGAGGAACAAAATAGGAGAGCAGCATACCGGTGCTTGGTTAAGCAGAAGCCAGGGGGAGCTGGCATACTACCCAACACCCCCTCTCAATTTCTCTCTGTCCTATCAAGCAACAATGACAGTAATAACAACAAGGATAAAAAAACAAGGGCAACAAAAGGGAAAAATGGTCTCCAGGAACAATGGATTCATAGTGCAGACACTGAGCCTCAGCAATAACCCTGGAGACAAAAAAAAAAAAAAAATCCAGTGTTTCAATCTAATTCACACATACATACACACACTCACATACCTCAGAACCAAATCCATAGATTAGACAGAACTTGGAAATAAAAGCATAACATAGATTAAATATAAGGCAATAATTGATACTTCATCCTGAAAAGCATAATTCTGACTAGTTTAGAAGTATAGATCAATTTAATCTAGAAATGATTCTAATTCAGAAAATCTGGTTTCAGCTCTATTTAGAAGCATGCAAAGTGATATAAAATTTGAAATTTACTTGATTAACTTTGAAAATGAATATAATTTACATTTTGGTTAGTGAATACCACTATGTTTTATTTATTTTTTTTAGATAGAGATAGAGAGAGCAAGTGATTATGACACCAAGGCTTACTTAAATGCTAGGGGTCTACAACTTAGGTCATACACAAAGCAAAGCAGCACACTGTCCAAGTGAATTACTTAGCCAATCTAACACCATTATTTTTAAACCTTTTATGTCAATTCATCAGAACACCAAATATTCATGTTTTCTAAATGCGTGAACAGTTTTATTTATATATCTTTACAAAACAGTACATCATATAGCCTTATACAATATATATTGCCTCCAGGGTTATTGCTAGGGCTTGATACCTGCATTATAAATCCACTGCTCCTGGAGGCCATTTTTCCCATTTTTGTTGCACTTGTTTTGTTGTTGTCATTATTATTATTTTTGTCATTGCTGTTGTTGCATAAGTCAGGGAGAAATTGAGAGAGGAGGGTAAGTAAGAGAAGGGGAGAGAAAGTCAGGCACCTGAAGATCTGCTTCACCACCTGTGAAGTAACCCCCCCCATGAAGTGACCCCCCCCAGCAGGTGGGGAGCAGAGGGCTCGAACCTGGATCTTAAGCTAGTCCCTGCGCTTCGGGCCACCTGTGCTTAACCTGCTGTGCTACTGCCCAACCCCCACATTGTAGAAATTTTATACATGTTTCTTTTCATGACTGATTTAAACCCCTTTTCAATTTTTGTAAAAGTCATGGGAATTCTACTCTCAATCTACTCAAGTGGCACAATTAATGATAATTGTTAATCTAGAGCAGATAAATGACAGTATGTGCCTTCCCTAAGTCTTAACCTTGAGATGAACAGGAAGTTGGGGAGGAGTAAGTGAGAAGGCAGTGGAAAGGCTGAAAATACTTTTAGTAATGGGTTATTCAGGGGTTATGTTGAATAAGGAATTAAATGAAATTAGGATTGAGATCATTGGAATGAGATATTGAAAAAAGCAAAGGCTAGGAAAAGGGGATTTTAATTTAAATAAAGACATTTAAGACAAACAGAATTAAAAAATGAGGACTATATTATAATTAAAAAGCCTCTTTTTTGTTGATCCTGGCTTAAATTTACAGTCCTTCTTAACAGTGTACTTTAGTCAGATCCTGCCTTTAGTTTCCCTTTCTGATCTTCTTTCTCAACTTCTGTTGATAAGTGGGATCATCCCATACTCATCTTTATCTTTCTGACTTAGCTCACTTAACATAATTCCTTCTAGCTCTGACCGAGATGGGTCAGAGAAGTTGAGTTCATTGTTCTTAGTAGCTGCATAGTATTCCATTTTGTATATATACCAAAGCTTTCTCAGCCACTCATCTGTTGTTGGGTACCTGGGTTGCTTCCAGGTTTTAGCTATTATGAATTGTGCTGCTATGCTCCCAGAGGGATAGAGAATGGGAAAGCTATTGGGGAGGGGATGGGATATGGAGATTGGGTGGCCGGAATTGTGTGGAGTTGTACCCCCCATCCTATGATTTTGTTAATGTCTCCTTTCTTAAATAAATAAATTAAAAATAAATAATAAATAAATAAAAAGTGCACTTTAGTCAGACCGTTTTGATCCAAGTAAAACTTATTTGGATTGCATTCTTTCTTGGATTCTATCTTTGGATTTACACTCTTGAATGGACAAACTCTCTTTCTTGGAAGACAATAAACTCAATGGTTTGTTGGTAATGGATCTCAAGTAGTGGTATTTAAGAACTTGAGTGACTATATCTGTATCAACTACACATATGAGAGAAAACTATGCTACTGTGTGATCTGAGAACATCAAGACTGGCATTTAAGTAGCAGTAAGGGCCTGCCACTTGGTGACAACATTTCATTTCAATGACAAGAACATGCATAGGTTTATGTCTTAGTCATTGAAATACCAGTTTTTGCTGGCTTCCTAAAATAAAAATTAAAAACATCCTCTGGCTGATGATTTAAGGTGACACCTCTAGTATTGTATCCCACCCCAGTTGTGTCAGCTGAGATGACACAATTGCTGCACAATTGACACAGCATGGGTTACCATCAACCCTACCTACTACAAGAGGATGCCAAGGTTAATTACAAACAGGTGCTGTTGTCAGAGCAGACAGAACCTCTTATTTATATAGACTGGCAAGTATATCTCTTTGGGGCCATCCCTGTTAAGGTTCATGGCCTTTGGATTGATAGACTATTCACTGGAGTGATATTTAGATGTCTTCATTCAATAACAACTACCTGTTTACTACCAAGAAGCAGATTTGGCAGCTAAAGCAGTATAGGGATAGAAAAGGTTGAGGACTCAGTATCCTAAGGTGGAACGAGATGGTTCACTGCTGGTGAGTGAAATGTGCTTAACACCTTTTGTGGACATGTAGCCGTGTCCCACCTGTACTTCCACCCCTTTTTCTTTCTTTATTTTTGATAGAGTGTGAGACAAAGATAGAAGAGAGAAAGTCAGAAAGACAGATATATTCAGCACTGGTAAACTATTAAGCTTCCTTATTCCCCATCCACATTGGGACTAGGGGTTTGAACTTAGGTTCTCGTGCATGGTAGTGTGTGCCTTACTGAGTGAGCCATTATCATTTATGAGCTGAGTATTGTCAAAGACATAGGAAGTGCTCAATAAGTTATTTTCAAATACTTACTTGTAACAGAGATAGAAAGTCAGGCCACTACTCTGGCATATTTGGCATTGTGCCTAAAATCTGAGGTCTCACACTTAAAAGTCCACCAGCTGAGTCACATCACTGACTGCTCAGTAATGGATGAAGCTGTTATAGAAAGGACAAGCAAAAAAAAAAAAAAGTCTTGTATTGACACAAATTTAATGTATCATTGAAATTTAGAGAATAAAATTGTTGTCTCTGATTGTAGATGAGAATAATATTTTATGAAGCATTTTACCTAGACATTGCAAGGTGAAAATCACTGTGCATTTGAATTTGAGGAGATGAAATAGGTGGTAAAATTGGTCTATGAAGTTAGAGTAAAGGCAATAAGAATTGTTCTATTCATTCAAATATAAGTTGAATAAGGTTAATAAATTTAGAAACATAGAAATTGGTATGGAATCCATGGGATGGAAATATGCTGGAAAAATGGTGATCAAAGAAACAAAATGAGAACATCAAAAGAAGAGCTCATAACAGGTATTTCAGCTATATTAATCTACCAATGGTAGGAATAGTATGATTTTGGAGAGTTTTATTTATATAAAGAAAATAGAATGAGTTTCCATATCTCACTGCTTAACAAAAACAGTCATAGTAGAGAAGTAGAGGCATATATTGGAAAACTAATCAGAGAGATGGTAGGAAGAGAGAGTCTTAGAGGAGAAAGTTCTGGAGATTTAAAATAATTTTCCTCAAGGACAGCAGTGGCAGAATTATTTAGTAAGACTTTTTTTATGCCCACATTATTATTTATTTTCCTTTTCTTATTTCCAGGAATACAACATATATCCTAGAATTTTAATCCAGCTACCAATTTAATTTGTTAGGAGGAGCCAGTAACTGTTGCTGGAGAAAAAGAAGTTCAAAGAAATAGAAAGGTTTAGAATGACTTTCTCATTTAAAATGTATTACAATGCAATGGTTCAGAGCACGAAACTCTCAATAAATGTAGAGGCAGAGATACTTTTTCATCCATGACACCACTTTTCCAGTTTTGTATGGCTAAGAAACTCCCCACACTTAAGTGATCTCATCTGCAAAAAAAGGGATAAAAAACTAACAATACTCTGTGTGATAAATGGGGAAATTAAATAAGCACTAATATTTGGTGTGCATATTTTCAAAGGTTTACATTGTGTTAATATCTCAAATACATTTCTAGCTATGTTTCTATATTTTAATTTCCTGACTTGAGTTTAAACAGCCATAAAAACAGCCACTGTCATTTATATTTATGCTTCAATGTGCTTAGATGGGAAATGAGAACTTAAATGTGTGTGTGTGTGTTATATTACAGTACATATAGCATGTAATATATATAATTTAAATAGTTCCATCAGTGTTATTGCTAGGGCTTGGTGCCTGTATCCTGGTTGCCACATTTTTTTTTGCTTCTTTTTCTTCTATTTTTGATAAAGTGGGAGAGGGTAGGGGTTATAATAATCCCTAAAGTTCAGTTAATTTTATTACAGATGGCAAGCAGTTTTAATATATATCAGTCAGTAGTACCCTTATATATATGTTTGTGTGTATGTGTGTATGTGGATTCACATTTTTATAAGATCAGAAATCCACTAAAGGTCTCATAGATTGTTTCCATATTTTGCCTATAATAAACAGTTATGCAGTGGACATATATGTGTGTGTCTATACCAATTAGTATTTTTATGGAATAAAATGATTTCAGTTGCTACAACACTTTGAATTATTCCCCTATTATGGGGGTTGGGTGCTGGCACATCTGGTTGAGTGCACATGTTACAGTGTGCAAGGACCTGGATTAAAGCCCCTGGTCCCTTCTGCAGGGGGGAAGCTTCTGAAGTGGTGAAACAGGGCTGCAAGTGTGCCTCTGTCTCTATCTTTTTTCTCTCCGCCTTGTTCTCAATTTCTGGCTCTCTAATATATAAATGATTATAATAATTAATTGCCCTACTATGTAACCAATGACACATTATTATAATTACAGATATTTTTATTTCAATCTTTAAAAATAGATTTACCACTCTGTCATGTTATAATATTTATCCATGACTCTAAATTTATAATTACTATTATAGACTACTACTTATGTTTTTCTGAAACTATTTAATACAATTTTACTTCCACTCAAAGACATCTCTTAAAAATATTTGTGAGGTACCCGGAAGATGGCGGACTGAAAAGCTGCTAGTGGCTTGAGCTCTGCCCACATCTTCTGGAAACAGTAGGATTTTCTGCCTTTAGTAGGCCAGTCAACAAGGGGTCCTAGCGGTGACACCAAGGAGGTGACTATAACTTAATTTAGGTTAAGAAATAGAGTAGAAAAAAAGGGGGAAAAATTTTTTTTCGTTTAATCATAAAGCACACCTCCTCCCCCTCCCCACCCCCCCATAACCAGTCCCTGGGGACCAGCTCCTAGCAGGCTCCCCTGCTGAGCCTCTTTCTTTCTTTACCAAATTCCTGTCCCACCAGGAAGTATCATTCATTCTAAGTCTATACCCTTCTGAAACCACTGGCCTTTTTTTTCTTTCTAAGTAGCCAACCCCCCCACATCACCCCGCATAGCTAATTAAATAATTAAAAATAAATAAATAAATAAATCTTTCCTTTCAGCGCTCTTTTATGACTGTTCTTTTTCTTTTTTCTCTCTCTCTTTCTTTCTTTTTTTTTCTTCTTTTTCTCATTCTTGTCATCCTTTCTTCCTTAATACTACAGCTTCCAAAGCCACAGACCCCAGCCCCCAACCACCAAACGGTGTGCCTTTTGAATTCACTGATAAATATTTGGGAATTATTTTGGGGAAGAATTCTGACTCAGTGTGGACTCTCACTGCAGGTGTCTCTGCTCAACTTCCCTTCCTCCTTTAGCCACCCCTAGAATATACAGTAGATAGTAGATTTGCATAACAGTCTAATTCAGCCATCCTTGTCTAGTCCTGAGGGTTTGTTTTCTTTTCACTGCTCTTTAATTACAGCTCTTTTTCTTCATTTTTCCCTTTTCTCTCACTTGTCTCTTTTTTTTTTTTTTTTTTTATTTTGTCATACACTTCTTCCTTCCTTCTTCTTTCCCTTTCTGAATTTTTGAATTATTTTGGGGAAGAAATCTGACTCAGAGTGGACTCTCTATGTGTGTATCTCTGCTCTAGTTCCCTTTCCCCTCTTGTTACACGTGGAATATACAGTGGATAGTAGATTTTCATAACTGTCTATTCTTGCTATCCTTTCTTTCTTTTCTCTATCTTCTTCACTGGGATCTGGTTACTATTTTTTCACGGACTGGAGAAATTTTTTGGCTAACTGGTAGCGATAAAACTGCTTCAATACTTGCTTCAGTTGCTACTGCAATTCCTGAGGTTGGTGAGTGGAATTGTCATAAAGGTATTTAGTACAGTGCTGCTTGTGCTCAAGACACAACAACAGAGGAACAACAGAGCATAAAAAAAGAAACACATAAATCAAAAAAATGGGTAGATTAAAAACAAATAAAACTGCTACTCCAATGAATGAAGACAAGAGCCCAGAAGAAACTACAAATCAGCCAGAAGTAACCATAGATAAGAAAAGTATGTAAGCAATAATAAACTTATTAATCACAGAAATGAAAACAACATTGGAGGAAAGGAATGGCAGTATTAGGGAAACAAGAGTTGAGACACCCAATGAAAATTCTGATTATCTTGAAGCAATTAGAGAACTGAAAGCTGAAATCGCTGTAATGAAGAAAGAAGCTGAGGCAAGGGAAAGCAGACTAACAGAATTAGTCAGACACAGGATGAGTTAGAGAAAACTAAAAAAGAGGTAAAAGAGCTTAAAAAGAGATTGAGAGACACTGAAAACAACAACAGAGACATATGGGATGATCTCAAAAGAAGTAACATTTGCATAATTGGCCTGCCAGAGGAAGAAAGAGAGGAAGGGTAAGCAAACATTCTAGAGGAAATAATAGAAGAAAACTTCCCCGACCTAAATAACAGAAAGGACATCAAGATTCAAGAGGCCCAGAGAGTACCAAACAGAATCAACCCAGACCTGAAGACACCAAGACACATCATAGTCACAATGAGAAGTAGTAAGGATAAAGGAAGGATCCTAAAGGTTGCAAGAGAGAAACAAAAAGTCACATACAAGGGGAAACCCATACAATTATCTGCAGATTTCTCCACTCAATCTCTAAAAGCTAGAAGAGAATGGCAATCCCTGAATGAATATCGAGCCCTGAATGAAAAAGGGTTTCAACCAAGGATAATATATCCTGCTAGACTTTCATTCAAACTAGATGGAGGGATCAAAACCTTCTTAGACAAACAACAGTTAAAGGAGGCAACCATCACCAAAGTGGCCCTGAAAGAGGTTCTAAAAGACCTCTTATAAACAATAACATCACTATAATACTGGCAATATATCAGAGCAAAAAAAATTTTTTTTTTGAACAATGGCACTACAATACATTCAATCCATAATATCAATAAATGCCAATGGCTTAAACTCACCCATCAAAAGGCACAGAGTTGGGGGATGGATCAGAAAACATAATCCAACCATATGCTGCTTGCAAGAATCCCATCTGTCACAACAAGATAAACACAGACTTAAAGTGAAAAAACTATAGATGGAAAATAGATGGAAAACTATTATACAGGCTAACAGACCACAAAAAAGGGCAAGAACAGCCATTCTCATCTCAGACACGATAGATTTTAAATTAAATAAAGTAATAAAAGATAGGCAAGGACATTACATAATGATTAGAGGATCAATCAGTTTCTGTGTGAGAGAGCATATGTTCACAAGTATCCGTAAACTACTGCAAAATATATGCCTGAAAGCAGAAGTACACTAGAGTTTGCAGTGAGTACCTCCCTAACACTTCCTCTCCACTATTCCAAGCTTTGGGTCCATGATTGCTCAACAATTTGTTTGGCTTTATATGTTAACTCTCTTGTCAGTAACCAGGTTCCAGATGTCATCAGGATGCCGGCCAGGCTTCCCTAGACTGAAGACCCCACCAATGTGTCCTGGAGCTCTGCTTCCCCAGAGACACACCCTACTAGGGAAACTACTAGAGAGGCAGACTGGGAGTATGGACCGACCAGTCAACGCCCATGTTCAGCGGGGAAGCAATTACAGAAGCCAGACCTTCTACCTTCTGCAAACCCACAATGACCCTGGGTCCATGCTCCCAGAGGGATAGAGAATGGGAAAGCTATCAGTGGAGGGGGTGGGAAATGGAGATTGGGTGGTGGGAATTGTGTGGAATTGTACCCCTCCTACCCTATGGTTTTGTTAATTAATCCTTTCTTAAATAAAAAATAAAAAAAATATTTGTGAAGTAATGAGGAACTCCTTTAGTTTTTATTTCTATGGGAAAATCTGTTTCCCTCCTTCAATAATGATTGACAACTAAAAAGCTTCTGCACAGCAAAGAGAGTCACCAGCATCAAACAGAGAACCCCCCACACAGAGTGAGAGAAAAACTTTATGTGTCATATATCACACAGAAGACTGATAACCAAAATTCATAATGAACTCACCGAACTCAACAAAAAAAATACAAATAGTACACTGCAAATTTGGGAGAAGATATAGGCAGGATCTTTCCAAAGAAAATATCTAAAGGGCCAACATATGAAAAAAAAAAAAAAAGCTCAAAATCACTGATGATCAGGTAAATCAAAATAAAGTAAAATAAAATAAAAATGAGATACCACTTTACATCTATGGAATGTCATACAGTAGAAAAGAAAGAAACATCAATTGTTGGAGAGGTGATGTGATGAAAAGAACTCTCATACATTGCTGTTAGGAACAACAAAATAGACCCCTTTGTGGGCCCCCATATGACCTTGCCCTCAACTTGGAACAGCAATGGTAGAGAATGTTCCATCCTCTGAAGGGAAGCTGGACAACATACTCTATGCTGCACCTGAGGAAGATGGGTTGATACTGGGACAGTTTGGAATGTTCCTACTCATGACTACAGAATGTTAGCTCAGATCCAGAGGGATGCAGAGGTCACACAAGCTCCTAAGCTAATTATGGGCCTCATAATAATCACATCAAATAGATGGGGTTTACAGTCAACAGTATTTATACCCCTTTCCCATATTAGGGAGCTACTCTCTTCTCTCTTCTCTGATACAGCTTTCTGGTCCTTTTTCCAGCCATAGCTTCATCCCCCCAGACAATAACTTGGATCCACTGGCATATCAGATTTCAGGCTCAGGGATAAAAGGAAAAATGAAAAAAGAAAGAAAGAAAGAAAACTAGTATAACCACAGGCCCTTTGGAATTTAACTAAAATATGCTTACTAGCTATCTATAAAATGGAGGGTCCCCCCCCCCTCAACTCTTCATCAGCACTATTCCAGTCTTTAGGTCCATGATTGTTCAACAATTTGTTTGGCTTTGTATGTTAACTCTTTTCAGCCACCAGGTTCTGGATGCCAGCAAGATGCTGACCAGACTTCCCTGGACAGACGACCCCATCAATGTGTACTGGAGCTCCACTTCCTCAGAGCTCCACCCTACTAGGGAAAGAGAGAGACAGACTGGGAGTATAGATCGACCAGTCAATGCCATGTTCAGCGGGGAAGCAATTACAGAAGCCAGACCTTCCACCCTCTGCAACCCACAATGACCCTGGATCCGTACTCCCAGAGAGAGAGAATGGGAAGGATATCAGGGGAGGGGATGGGATATGGAGATTGGGTTATGGGAATTGTGCAGAATTGTACCCCTTTTATTCTATGGTTTTGTTAATGTCTCTTTTCTTAAATTAAAAAATAAATAAATAAAAATAAAAATAAAGAAAACCAAACAAATTGTTGACCAATTATGGACCTAAGGACCGGAATAGTGCTGATGAAGAGTTGAGGGGGGGGGCTCCATTTTGTAGATAGCTAGTAGGCATATTTTAGTTAAATTCCAAAGGGCCAGATGCTAGCATGATGCTGACCAGACATCCCTGGACAGACAATCCCACCAATGTGTCCTGGAGCTCCGCTTCTCCAGAGCCTTTCCCCACTAGGGAAAGAGAGAGACAGGCTGGGAATGTTGATCAACCTGTCAACGCTCATGTTCAGCAGGGAAGCAGTTACAGAAGCCAGACCTTCCACCTTCTGCATCCCACAATGACCTTGGGTCCATACTCCCAGAGGGTTAAAGAATAAGAAAGCTATCAGGGAGGGGATGGGATACAGAGGTCTGGTGGTGGGAACTGTGCAAAGTTGTACCCCTCTTATCCTATGGTTTTGTCAATGTTTCCTTTTTATATATAAAAAAAATTTTAAAAAAAGGAATATAGGAATATAGGACTAACATTTCTGTTGGTCCAACCCCATGAAAAACAGTTTGGAGATTCATCAGAACTCTAGAAATGGACCCTTTGGTCAGGTTTGTTAGATAGGACAGAACTTTGGTTTTGCCTAGTAAAAAAGCATAATGGTTCCATTTTGAGAACTAAATATAGAGATAGTTCGCTATTAATTCCTTGGTCAATGTGGCCAACAATTTTATTCCACAGACAAGAAAAACTACCAGCTATTTTCTCTATTCAGGTATCTTTATAAGCAGGAGTCCTGAATGGACTGCATAGCTTTCCACATAGAAATTTTTTTCTTATCAGAAAGGCTGAAATTATATTCAGCAACTAGTGAGGCAAATATTTATTTTCCCTGACTGACTCAGCAGAACTACCTCCAAACAAGTATGACTATTTGTAGTCTTTTTTTATGTTTTTTTAAATTATTTATTTATTTACCCTTTTGTTGCCCTTGTTGTTTTTTATTGTTGTTGTAGTTAGTACTGTTATTATTGATGTCATCATTGTTGGATAGGACAGAGAGAAATGGAGAGAGGAGAGGAAGACAGAGAGGGGGAGAGAAAGATAGATACCTGCAGACCTTCTTCACTGCCTGTGAAGCGACTCCCCTGCAGGTGGGGAGCTGGAGGCTCGAACTGGGATCCTCATGCAGTCCCTTGTGCTTTGTGCCACCTGCATTTAACCCTTAACCCACTGCACTACAGCCTGACTCCGGCTATTTGTAGTCTTAACACAAATTTACCAAGTTTCTTGATTAAAGATGGGTACTTGTTTAGCTCTGCTGACTATGACTATGAGTTCTGCCTCACGAACTGAAACCTCTGCCCAAGTATGCCACCCTTTCTGTTGAGATAGGACGGGGAGTTTTATGAAGCAATGGTCAGGATATGATTCAGCTGCCCTTTTTAGGTGAGAACAACTCAGTTTCTAGATCAAGAAAATATCTTCACTTTTGGCATTGAGTGAGACCTACTCATTGAACACTCTCATATTCTCTCTTCAGATTGCATTGGTGATTATTATTTTTTTTGCACGTTTGTTGAGAATATTACATGCTACAGGATATTGATAATTGTTTTAAGTCCCTCTCTCATCCTCATTACAGCCATATTCCCAGTGGTTAAACACTGAAAATACCCTTGCAATCCTCTTGGACAAAAACCATAGTTGGAATTCCCAGGAACTTACCCACACAGGTGAGTGTGCTAAATGTTCATACGGGGTTCTTATTTCCCCTAGAGAAACTATAGTCTCAGGGAAGATTTCTCAGCATACCTCTCTGCACATGCTTGGGAGGTGTACAAGGCTGTAAGCTTCTCTTAGCATTTCAATGCCTTCATCTTTGTAGTATATTGGTAGGAGTAAGGCAAAGACATTTAATTGTAGAATTTTATCAGTGGTGATTTGCCTATGAATAGTTTTTCTTTTGAGAGTGCATGATATTTGGAATGTTCTATACTAAAATCTTAGTGATGTAACTGCTTCTATTTTTGTATTTTCTTAACTACTGTATTCTTGGAGGGACATTATTACCAAGAAATGGCTATTAGAAGTGATTAGTACTAACAGTTTATGGTATGAATTTATGAAGAAAATGCTAGTTTCTCTTTTATCTGTTACAGATATGTCAGAAGATATGAACTGTGGGGCTATGTGTAAGCTTGATAGAGCTTAGGAAGAACTCCCCCCATCCTTGGATGGAGGTCTGAGAAGATACCCTCTTGTTAGTCTCTCTCAACGGAGGTGAGCAAAGGGGAGAAACCATCTCTCAGACTAAATTCTTCCCTTCTTGACTCTCAAGCCCACAGAAACCTCAATACCCCTTTCCATTAACTGCAGGCCACATGGCCGCCTACTTTCAGATTCATTTACTCAAAGTTCACCTCACCTTCTGATCACAGAGGAGAACACACCTTATCACACACTCCTAGCAGTGCCCTTTGATGTCCTCAATTTGCATCAAACCTTGATTATCCTTTCTCTATCTTGCCTTAACTGGTTCAACCCCTATTCTCCCCTCAAACACCTTTGGGTAATTAAATACCTGCATCAGGAGACTAATTATCTTGATCTTTATGTATCTCATCAAATTCCTGTCATAACCAACCCCCTACCTTTAAGAAACCTGTAATTTCTGACATATTTGAATTATGTTCTTTGTTTGGTTTTCTATTTAAACCTTTGCCTACCTGCTAATAAACAAGATTTGAGATTTGAGAACACATAATTTCTCCCCGGTGTCTTTGTTTCTCTTCGTCTCTTGAGCAAGCGAGCGAAAGCCGGTCGGTTGCCTTCCTGCTGGTGTCACCCTGCATGAATGCCGACAATGAACAGTTTGTGTTTATGATATGATCAGTTTGTGCTTATATTACCTCTGTAATAGTTTTGGAGCTTTAATATTTTTTTCAATTGTTGGATAGGACAGAGAGAAATGGAGAGAGGAGGGGAATTCAGGTGGAGAGAAAGATAGACACCTGCAGGCCTTCTTCACTGCCTGTGAAGTGACTCCCCTGCAGGTGGGGGAAACTTTAAGATATTTATGTCTACTTAGCTTACTACCAATTTGCATTAAATAAATTTTCATTTACTTCCTCTAAGCCTAAATCTTCCTGTTTCTAGTCTTCATTTTTGTCCTTTGTATTCATGTTTTTTTCTCATTTATCAATTTTAATCTTATCATCTCTATTAAATATATAATATATAATATGTATATATTATATATTTAAGAGATGATAAATATATATATCATAATGTATATATACCATCTTATATATATCTTATTATATATAATAAGATATATATAATATATATTCAAGAGGTGATAAGGTTAGAATTGATAAATGTATAAATTAAATTATATATTAAATTGATAAATATATATCTTATCATCTCTCTCTATATATATATCCTAAGATAGCCTGACAATTTCAGTACATATTTTGGGAGTAGATTTAATCCCCTTGAATAATTATTATCTACTCTGCTCTAGTTATGGGATCTAATTCTATGTGTGTGTGTTCACTTTAGTTATTTTGTAAGACAGAAAAAGATAAATTGAGAGAGTAAGGGGTAGAGAAAGAAAAGACAGATACCTGAAGTATCTACTTTATCCCTTATGAAGCTTTTCTTCTGGAGACAAGAGGCTTGAACCCAGGTCCTTGTGCATGGTATGACATGCACTTAACCAGGTGTACCACCAACTAGCCCCATCAGTTATTTTTTAACTATTTTATTATTTAAAGTATATATAAGGGAGAGAGAGAGAGAGAGAGAGAGAGAGAGAGATAGAAGGGGGGGGGGGAGAAAGGGAGGCAGAGTACATGTGGTAATGGAACTGAATTAGAATCCCAAGGCAGAGTAAATAAAAAAGCGATAAAAAAAAAAAAGAATCCCAAGGCATGAAAGTTCTGCTCTCTATCACTTTAGCTATTTGCTCAGCATAATCATAAATCATTTTGCATAAAATATGCAAATCATAAATTCTAATTGCAAAAGCTTAAGTTGTCTTCCATCTGAATCCACTAATACTTATATCAGTATATTCATAAAAATGAATTAATACTCAGACTTAAATTTTTTATGGCACAGTTCTATGGTTTCCTGGGGACATTTTCACATCAAAGACAACTGTGGTTGGAAAAAGTTCTGTATTTTACATATGAAGTATAAAATGGGTCAATGAGAATATATAAATATATAATTTAAAAAATGAAACTATAGTAAAGAATAGTCTATTAGGCTTATTGTAAATGGTCAAAATCTAAAAGAACATTTTGCATAAAGGAATTTAAAACATTTTTAACCACCTGACTGCTTAGCTCTTGCTTATAGTGGTACTGAGAATTAAATTTGAGACTTAGAGCCTCAAGCATGAACATTTTTTTTGCATAACCATTATGATATCTCCATACCTATCTTAAAACAGTTTAATATGGCATTAGCTTTTTTTTCAATCAAATGAAACCTTCATGAAATTTCAACAAGTAAACCAGAAAAGTTACACATTTGTCTTCTTTAATATGAAAAATGACCCCTCTTTTTCAGTTTTTCTCTTACTTATATAACCATGAAGAAATTCAGATCTCAGGAACACATTTTATAATTCACTGATATTCCTAAATTTGTAAGTTTTATGGATAAATTAAGGAGCTTCTGTTAATAGACTATTGCAGTAGTTGTACCCAAAATCTGGATATTTTAACAGGTGCTCCATTGCATTATATAATAGTGATTCATCTTTTGTCATCAAAGTCATGTTTTGGCTTAAACTACCAATGGCCTTTTGAACTAACTGGAATTCTATTGGAAAGGTAGAATTTGGAGATGGGGGTGGAAATCAGATAGACAGAAATTTCTGTAACTAAAACTCCGTAGATGAATTACTCTTGACTTAATGTTTCAGACCAATATTTTGTTTTAGCATTCTCAGACTCTTAGTTTAAAACATACCAAAAATAATCCATTATCCAGCTATTAAATGAAATGTTGATGCAAAGATTGAGAAAACATTCATACTTCTAATTAAAGGTTTTTAATGCAGTTAGAATTGTTCTTTTCTTTCATAACCTCTTCTTTTTTTTTTTTTTTAATTTTTTATTTAAGAAAGGATTAGTGAACAAAAGCATAAGGTAGGAGGGGTACAACTCCACACAATTCCCACCACCCAATCCCCATAACCCACCCTCTCCCATGATAGCCTTCCCATTCTCTAGCCCTCTGGGAGCATGGACCCAGGGTCGTTGAGGGTTGCAGAAGGTAGAGGGTCTGGCTTCTGTAATTGCTTCCCCAATGAACATGGGCGTTGACTGGTCGGTCCATACTCCCAGTCTGCCTCTCTCTTTCCCTAGTAAGGTGTGTCTCTGGGGAAGCTGAGCTCCAGGACACATTGGTGGGGTCTTCAATCCAGGGAAGCCTAGCCAGCATCCTGGTGGCATCTGGAACCTGGTGATTGAAAAGAGAGTTAACATACAAAGCCAAACAATTTGTTGAGCAATCATGGATCCCAAGTTTGGAATAGTGGAGAGGAAGTGTTAGGGAGGTACTCACTGCAAACTCTAGTGTAGTCCTGCTTTCAGGTATATATTTTGCAGTAGTTTATGGATACGTGTGCACATACGCTCTCTCTCACAGAAACTGGTGTATGTCTAGGTTATGGAACTTTGTTAGAAAGTGAACTACCTGAGATGAAATTAGAGTGTACTATAAAAGGAAAGGTCTCACCCGAGTAATGAAGCTGAAGGGTTGTCATTCCACACGTGAAGTCTCTGGATACACTCTGAGGTGAAGCATGTTGAGATGGCAATCGTTGCTTTGGTTAGGTTGTGATCGGCGGATGCAATATTATTTGGTATGGATTTGGAGATGCATACGGGAAAGTGAGCGCTATCCAAGGGTGCCAGGACTGGGGGAAGTAGGGGCTCTATAGTGAAGATGTGAGGTTCCTGCTGTCTTAGGGTTCAAAAAGACAATCAATAGTTAATATTATCATCACATTATTTGTTAATTGGGTTAACTTTGAAAAGTCCCTTTGTTATGGTTTGCTGTACAGTACCCAGTATCTTGTATATAGCTGTGCTATTGGAATCTTCTAATCTACTTGGTCTAGGCTTTTGAGAGAGTCCGCATATCAAATACGTAGCCTATCTATTAAAAAGATTCAGTTTGTCTTTTGAGAACCTTTGAGACATACAATTGATTTCCCCCTCTCATATTAATTAACTACTGATTTATATGTCTACATTTTGCTAGGAGTGTAAATAAACACCATTCCCATCACCAAAGGACCGTGACCCATCCCTCCCGCCCACTCCCACCCCCCACTGGCCCAGGAAGCTACATGTCTACCCCTCACCACTGGGTTTTTACTTTGGTGCCCTACTTACAATTTGATCAGGTCCTGCTTTTAGTTTCCCTTTCAGATCTTCTAAGTCAGCTTCTGTTGATGAGTGGGATCATCCCATACTCATCTTTAACTTTCTGACTTAGTTCACTTAACATAATTCCTTCTAGCTCTGTCCAAGATGGGTCAGAGAAGGTGGGTTCATTGTTCTTGATAGCTGCATAGTATTCCATTGTGTATATATACCACAGCTTTCTCAGCCATTCATCTGTTGTTGGGCACCTGGGTTGCTTCCAGGTTTTAGCTATTATGAATTGTGATGCTATGAACATAGGAGTACACACCTCTTTTTGGTTGGGTGTTATGGAGTCCTTGGGGTATAACCCCAGGAGAGGAATTATTGGGTCATATGGAAGGTCCATGTCTAGCCTTCTGAGAGTTTTCCAGACTGCTCTCCACAGAGGCTGTACCAATTTACATTCCCACCAGCAATGTAAAAGGGTCCCTCTGTCCCCACATCCTCTCCAGCATTTGTTGCTGCTGTCCTTTTTGATGTATGCCATTCTTACAGGAGTGAGGTGGTATCTTAGTGTTGTCTTAATTTGCATTTCTCTGACAATCAGTGACCTAGAGCAGTTTTTCATATGTTTGTTAGCCTTTTGGATCTCCTCTGTGGTGAATGTTTTGTTCATTTCCTCTGCCCATTTTTGGATGGGGTCATTTGCATTTTTGGTGCTAAGTTTGCTGAGCTCTTTATATATTTTGGTGATTAGTTTCTTGTCTGATGTCTGGCATCACTAAATACCTTTATGACAATTGCACTCACCAACCTCCGGAATAACAGTAGCAACTGAAGTAAGTATTGAAGGAGTTTAATCGTTACCAGTTAGCCAAACAATTTCTCCAGTCCGTGAAAGAATAGTAACCAAATCCCAGTGAAGAAAGAGAAAAGGAAGAGAGGATAGCAAGAATAGACAGTTATGCAAATCTACTATCCAGTGTATATTCTAAGGGTAACAAGAGTGTAAAGGGAACTAGAGCAGAGATAGACACATAGAGAGTCCACTCTGGGTCAGATTTCTTCCCCAAAGTAATTCACAAATTCAGAAAGGCAAAGAAGAAAGAAGTGTATGACAAGATTAAAAAAAAAAAGAGAGATATAGAGAGAGATAAGAGAGAGAAAAGGGTGAAGATAAGAAGAAGAGTTGTAATTAAAGAGCAGTGCGAGGAACTTCCCAAATGTGTATCAGTGAATTAAAAAAAAACAAAAACAAAACAAAAAAAAAACCCTGTTTGGTGGTATGGGGTATCCTGCTAGTAGCTGGTCCCAGGCACTGCTTATGGGGGGGGGGGGCGGCGGGAAGGATGTATGCTTGAAAATTAAAAGGAAGAAAAAAGAATTTTTTCCCCTACTCTAATTCTTAACCCAAATTAAGTTATAGACACATCCTTGGTATGACCGTTATGGCCCCTTATTGGCTGGCCTGCTAAAGGCAGAAAATCCTATTGTTTACACGAGATGTGTCCGGAGCCAAAGGCTAGCCGCTTCTCAATCCGCCATCTTCCGGGAATCCCCGCCCTCCAGACTTTTTTAAAGGATTTCTCAAAAATGAAAACTAGCTCCAAGTCCTTTGATCCAATGAGAGCTATACTCAAGAAGTCTTTGGATCCACCCTCAGGGTCGCGGTGGACCCTGGCGACTCCCAAGAGGCAGCCCCCGAGCTAAAGTGCTCTCTCCGGGTCCTCTGCCCGCCGTGCTCTGCAACCGGAGGAGGAGCCGCCTTCCCGGGCGGGCGGAGGACAATGCCCGGCGCACTCGCCTTGCCTGGCGCCACCTGGGAATTCTGGCGCCCCGCTAGTCCGTGTCACCTTTGCTCTAATTGTTAACCCAAATTAAACTGTAATCACTTCTTTGGTGCCCCCCCCTTATTGACTGGCCTGCTAAAGGCAGAAAATCCTACCGTTGCCGACAATGCTATCAGAGCACTCGCTGTTAGCGATTTCTCAGGCCGCCATCTTCCCACAATCCCCCTCATAACCTCTTCTGAACGTAACTAGTGTGATAGTAAGTCTTTAGTGAATATGAAACAACCTACTACCCCTTCATAACAGAGTGGGAAAAATTATGTCCACCTGTATTCACAATTATTAAGACACTAATTTTATTGTTTTACATTGGTTTAAACTGATAATACAAGTGTTTAATATACCAAATTTAATATTAATTATATATTTACATTCAACATCTATTTAAGTAAGTTCTATATAACTGCACTTTTATACACGATTAGTATACAGTTAACATAAACAATATTTTCCTTTTTAACTAAGTAGGTTAATGCTTTACAGTGCAATCATTGACATATGCATATATTTATTATGTAATAGGCCCCCTTCTCTCGTTGGCTTATCTCACTCAACATGATGTCCTCAAGTTTCATCCAAAAGGATGCAAAGGAGACAATGTCAGCATTTTTAACAGCTATATTACAGTTTTTTTTAGCCACTCTTCTGATGGTGGACATCTGGATTGCTTCCAGATTCTGGCAATTACAAACTGTGCTGTTATGAGCATAGGTATAATACAATAATTTTATATTATGATATTTTTATTTGTAGTCCAATATAGTTCTGATTTACTGCTTTTGATATTTTAGCTTTATTATTTATTTTATACAGAAAGAAATTGAGAGAGGGATGAGAGAGAGGGAACAAGACATTTACATTACTTGCTACAATGCTTGTGAAGCTTCTTTCCTGTATATGGGGACCAGGAGGCTTGATCCTGGGTCCTAGAGCATGGTCACATGGGTGCTCAACCAGGGACAACATCGCCCACCTCATCTAATTGTCAAAGTAAATTCCACTGAAACTTCTTTTTTCCAATGAGAAACAGTATTATGATAGATTGTTCTTAAGTTGTCAATTCCTCTATGACTAGTAAGTTTCTATAATAAAGGAAAGTTATATAAGGTATTTTTCACTATTTGCCTTTAAAAACAGTTACTTAGGAATCAGGTGATAGTGCACCTGGTTGAGTGCACATGATACAATGTGCAAGGACCCGGATTTGAGCCCCTGGTCCCCACCTGCAGGGGGATAGCTTTGCAAATGGTGAACCAGTGCTTCAGGTGTCTCTATCTCTCCATCTCTACCTCTCCCTCCCCTCTCAATTTATGGCTGTCTCTATTCAATAAATAAATAAATAAAAATAAAAATAATTACTTATTTGAAAGAGAGGGAGAGATAACAAGAGCAACACTGGCAGATGCAGTAATGAAGATTGAACACAGAAATTCACTCTTGAGGGTCCAAAACCCTATCCACTGTACTTGTTGCATCATCTTTTCTTAAACCAAAAATTGGCACATCATATTGTATCATTAAGCTTTAAATAAGAGACTTTGATATTCATTATCAATACACAAAAAGAGATAGAGAGGTTTTGAAACATGGAATATTTTACATTTAATGATCTGGAATTTACCATGTATGTTGGATATTTATTATTGAAGAGTAAAGGGAACATCACATAATGAGACAGATAAAATAAGTAGTAATTTAATGTCACCAGATATTTACTTCAATACTTTTCCCATTCCTGCTTTCAGCTCTATTTGATATTATAGTTTGTTGGTCAGATAGATTTTAAAAGATGATAACACATAAGAATCAGGAAATTATGCCTATAACTTAATTTTTTGTTTATTCTTCACATTATAAACCCACAGAGTTCTAGAAAGCTTTTTAGTTATTTTCTTTTATTATATTTAGAAATCTGTTATTAATCTATCTTCTCTTAAAAATGGTTCCTCAAACATATTTCTGATTAAGAACATCTGAAGCACTTACTGAGCCAACTCTATTTCCGTTCCTATTAATCCATGATTAATATATAAAAGGTAAACCACTTTATTTGGTCAAGTACTAATTTAAATGTAGACGGCTCCCCATAGTCTACACATGATTGCTAGTAGAGACTCCAAAGCAAAAATAATTTAGCAATAATGAAGATTAACTGTAAGTTGTTGCCTCAAAACTGACTGAATAAGACTAAAGGAAGAAAAATGATTTATCTTCGACTTATTTATCTGCGAGTGACTTCTGGTTCTAAATAATCATGCTTGGGCATATTGTTATGAATATTCAAGAGGTTTTTAATGGCTTACTGATTTTTCTTCCTTTGTTTCTAGGAACAGAAATCATAACACACACACACACACACACACACACACACACACTGAAGTAGAGGATTACACTTGTCAGAAACAGATAATGCATCATTTGGTGATTTCTCTATTTCGACAGCATTAACAAAGGCTGACCACTCATCAAAGGAAAGTCTCACTTCCATATGAATTCTAATGCAGAAATAGAGTTGACTTAGTTTAGGATCTCTTGATTAAAGTTAAACTATCCAAAGTAAAAATATCACTTACCAAGAGCCATAATTCTCAAAAGCAAGTCATAGATCTTCAGATTCTTCAGCAAGGTATTCCCATGCACTTCTTTCCCCTGCGCATATACATACTGGTGATTAGCAAAGACACCTAGAATAAAAAGTATACAGCTTTGTTCATTTTATTTTTATTTTCACTTCTATGAGGATAATGCTTATGCAATGTAAGCTCCCCTTCCCTCTCAGACACCTCTCAGATTTTCTGCTCTCCTCCTGCAACTCTGTGCCTGGAATATTAACCTCTCTAGACTGTTTTACTGGTTTCCTTCCCCTCTGTATATGATTTTGGCCTTAGGGAGACACTGCAAGAAATTGGAAGAGAGGTGTTTTTCATTATTACTTATTCTAATTTGCTAATTAGCTGTAGCTAGTGGTGGATGTTTGCTTTCTTTTAAAAAAATATCTTTATTGGTAGTCAGGCGATAGTGCAGCAGATTAAGCAAAGCACAAAGGCCAGCTTAAGGATCCCGGTTCAGGGGAGTCCCTTCCCAGGCGGTGAAGCAGGTCTGCAGGTGTCTTTCTTTCTCTCCCCCTCTCTGTCTTCCCCTCCTCTCTCCATTTCTCTCTGTCCTATCTAATAACAATGACATCAATAACAACAACAATAACTACAACAATAATGAAAAACAACAAAAGGGAAAATAAATAAATATTTTTTTAAATCTTTATTTATTTATTGGATAGAGACAGCCAGAGATCAAGAGGGAAGAGAGAGACAGAGAGACACCCTGCTTCACTGCTTCCTCTCTGCAGTTTGGGACCAGGGACTTGAACCCAGATCCTTGTGCGGTCAGCCAGGTGTGCTACTACCTGCCCGTGAATGCACTTTGTACTTACAGCTGCTGAGATTTTCTCTATCATGGTTACTCTTTTCTAAAGATTCCTGTTAGTCCCCTCCTTGCACTATGAATAGATGCAATGACTGATCTCTTTTGCTAATCCCTGAGTCTGTCACCATTCCTTGTGGGTTAAATAATCATACTAAAAGCTCTGTAGACATCATCCAAGTAATTCCTTTTAGAATCACAATGGTAGCAAGGAATTTAAAAGGAAACAGACATCAAAGCCAAAGGATTTCTTGAAATAGTACTGAGGGAAGCATTATTATTTATCTATATTTTGTAATTACTGCAAATTTACTGCTCTTGGACAACATTCTTTTTTTCACATTGAGAACAGGGGAAAAAGGAAAAAGACTGTAGAACTGAAGCTTCTTCAGTGCAATGGGTGCTAGGCTCCAGTCTGAGCCATATACACAATAAAGCAATGGTACTACATAGGTGAGCTATCTTGCCAGACTCTAGAATGTTATTTGTTTACTTGCTTGCTTGTTTTGCTTATTTTTACCAGTGCACTGCTAACTCCAGTTTATGGTGGTTTAGGGGATTGAACCTCAGACTCCGAAGCCATGAGATTCTCTTTTCGTAGCCATTATCCTATCTATCCCTGTCCTGGAATATTAGCTTTTTTAAAAAAACAAAAACAAATGTTTTTAATTATCTATATTTATTTATTGGATAGAAACAGCTTGAAGTCAAGAAGGAAAGAGGTGATAGAAAGGGACTGAGACACTCACAATACTGCAAACTTTTCCCCCTGAAGGTGCGGACCGGGGGCGGGGGGGCTTAAACCTGGGTCCTTGCACATTGTAACATGTGTGTTCAGCCAGGTACACTACCATCTGGCCCTTAGAATATTATCTTTTGGGAGTGGAGCGGTAGCACACTGGGTTAAGCGCATGTGGCGCAAAGCTCAAGGACCGGCATAAGGATCCCAGTTTGAGCCCCCAAATACTCACCTGCAGGGGAGTCGCTTCACAGGCAGTGAAGCAGGTCTGCATGTGTCTATCTTTCTCTCCCCTTCTCTGTCTTCCCCTCCTCTCTTCATTTCTCTCTGTCCTATCTAACAACGTCATCAGTAACAACAATAATAACTACAACAACAATAAAAAGTCAACAGTCAACAAAAGGGAAAATAAAGAAATAAATTTAAAAAAGAATATTATCTTCTTAAATTCAAATTAAAAATCCACAGGAAAGAAATACTATACAAGATTTTCACTGTACTTCTCTCTCCCATATTAACAAAATGTTAAAAGATAATTTATGGGTAATTAGCTTACAACCATTTATAATGCCAAGATGCACATGCTATTTAGTGTTCAGAACCATGCATAAAAGAAGGCTTTTACTTAGTATTACCCTTTTCTGCACAAGCAAGCATATATTAAAGGAAATGTATGAGAATAAAGCTGAAACTGCATTTTAGACTTTAAAACTATATTTTAACTTGCAACTTATGATTCTTGCTCATAAGCTTTTTCTCAAGGAATAGGTGGCACATTTCTTCCATTGGTTACAGAAGCCCAACCTTTCAGTCTAATAAAGCATTTCAACCTCTTTGAGCTATGCTGGTTAAGTGAAATGAAATAAAACTTTAGAAACCATACATATTGTTAAGTATTTAGAACATGTCTTCTTCACCTGTAACTGATACATTCCTTTCTTTTGACACTGACATCTATTATAATATATTTGACTCTATAATATTCACTGAACATTTAAGACTGCTTCAAAGTGAAATATACATACATTGTAAATAAGCAAAAATAATTCTTACATGTAAAGAGACTGAGAGCAATTAATTTGAGAATCTGAGGCTCCAAGAATAGTATAAATTCTCTGAACAGGGTTTCTGTTTCTCAGGAAAAGGATTACTCTAGCATTATCTGTTAGTTAAAAGAAATAATAAACGTATTTAAGTTTCACACTTCAACATATATATATATATATATATATATATATATATATATACACACAAGTATGTATAAAATATATATGTAACTTCTAAAGTTACAATACTCTGATATAGTCACAAATAGAACTGTACTTATATATTTATATCCTTAAGAGTTTCATTTATTGCTCCAGGTAACCATACAGATTTGTATACATTTTTCATACACAAATTTAAATTCCACCATCTGTTATATTATGAATAATTAGCAAAATCATTGCATATTGCATTTTCCACAACAGGAGATACTATAAGATTACGTTATTGAATTGGTTCTGTAAATTTGTCTTTATTGTAAGTGGGAGAACACTTTAGTGATAGTCTTTATATTTCCTGATTCTACTTTAGAGAAAGCCTAAGCTATTTTTATTGTTTTTCCTCTATGTTGTTCTTTATAGCATATAGAAGACTGTTGTTAAAATTTGTAAGGCTCTAGCTGGCCGGGCTAGCTTTACGGGCGGGTAACAGAGACGCGGAGACAACGGCTGGGCAGGGAAGCTGTATTTCCTTATTCAGGAACAACGATTCATAAACTAAGACAAACTAATCACCAAACAGAACTCTGCTGTCTCCTTGCGGCGGCGCAAGCACTCTCTCTTACTCTCGAACTCAGGAACTCAGGAACTCTGGAACTCTGGCAGGCTTCCTAGGGGCGGGGCCAAGCGGGCCCGCAAAATTAACAGGACTGATCTAATTCTCTTGGCGGGGGAGAACTAGAACACAATGTAAAGCGTACAACAATTCCCCCTTTTCTTTTAACTAAATGGCTACAGTATCAAGGGTGTGGGGTGAACAGAAACATATATCATACAGGCATTTTAAAAAAAGAAACTGGCACAAACATGCAGAAACATGTAAGCAAGTAACAAGAACCAGTGTGCAAAACTTTATCAGCTTAAAAAAAACATTTCTTGCCTCTGGGGGGCGTACTTTCTCGACGGGCATTTGCATGGGGGCGGGGAACGGCCTAGAGTCCCAAAGGCAGCTGGCTGCAATTTACTTACTATGAAACAAAACTTGTTATTAGCATATCCACAGCACAATCTAATGTTTTAATAGAGAAGGAATTTGAGACTTTTACATAGCAACAACGTCTTTTTAACCTTTTGTTACACCTATTCAAGATGGAGTCACTTTGTACTCAGGAAAGGAAACCTCAGGCATGAGAATAATTAGCATAGCCATTGTGCAATCTACCATTTCTAATAGAGAAGGTAATGGAGAGTTTTACATATCAACAAGTCTATTTAACCTTTTGTTTAGACTAACTTAGTTAAAATATATTGATTGTTAACTAATTTTTACCTCAGACTTTAAATGTAACTTAATTTTTATCTTTATGAGAATTACGTTGAAAACCTTTTTCATTTAACTTTGACTAGTAAGAATTTAGCCTTAAAGTTACTGTTTACCAAACTTTAAACATACACATAAACATGGTCATTAATATACAAGGAGAGAAACCTTTGTTACGAAGACATGTCATTTTAAACACGAATTTAGATATGTACTGTCTTAGTTGTTGGGGGGGGGGGGTTCACCATCTGGAGGTGGCTTCCTGCGCAGCTTCACTTCTAGGAATTGCAGGTTGCGATCTCTGCACAAATCTCTGCGTACTCCAGCTTGTCTGCCTTCAGACCAGACCAGCAGCTGGAGATCTCGTGTGCCCAGTTTCGGCAGGGAGCCCGGGGGTCCGGGAGGCCCGGGATTGTTCCAGAATTCATAGCAAGAGGGCAGGCAGGCCAGTTTTGTAGAAGGCGTGGGCCTAGGTGCCCAGGGGTGGAGGCCATGATAGGCCGCCACGGCCCTGCCCCATGGCCCTGTCATGTCTGCTGCCCAGCTCGCAGTGGCCGAGCAGTGTGGAGGGATCACACGTCCAGTGCCCTGCGCCATGCGGTGGAGAGCCGGCTCCCTTGGGCTGGTCTCGGGCTCTTGCGTGTTGGCATCGGGCTCCAGCATGTTGGCATTGGGCTCCAGCATGTTGGCGTCAGCCTCCTGAGGGCTGCGGGGCTCTTGGGGCTCTTGTGTGCTGGCGTCGGCCTCTTGCGGGCTGCAGGGCTGCAGGGCTGCGGGCACGGTGCGCGGGGTTGTCTGGGCGCAGCCAGCTGGCTGGCTGTTTAACCAGGTGGAAACGGCAGCTCCGTGCCTCGCCTCCCTCCCGCTGGCTCTTCCCGCTGGCTGTTCTGAGTTCGCCCGAGCGAGTGGAAACCACAGAGTGGTCCAGAGATTAATGTTCCAGAAACAGCAAAACAGTCTTGTGAAGAAAGAGCAGAGGCCTTTGGAGATCTCTTCACAAGCAGAAGAGAAGGCCATAGTGCATAGGTAGCCAAATTGTCTTTACTTATCTGAGAGATGTGCAGGTTAGGTCCACGTGGGCGCCATTTGTTGTTAAAATTTTCGGAGGCTCCAGCCGGCCGGGCTAGCTTCACAGGCAGGTAACAGAGACGCGGAGACAACGGCTGGGCAGGGAAGCTGTATTTCTTTATTCAGGAACAACGATTCATAAACTAAGACAAACTAATCACCAAGCAGAGCTCTGCTGTCTCTTTGCAGCGGCGCAAGCACTCTCTCCAACTCTGCCACTCTCGAACTCAGGAACCCTCTCTCAGGGTTCCTTGGGGCGGGGCCAAGCGGGCCCGTGAAATTAACAGGACTGATCTAATTCTCGTGGCGGGGGAGAACTAGAACCCAATGTAAAGCATACAACAGAAGACCTCAAAGATAACCCATGAGCCAGTTTCTTGAATAAGAGACACTGATTCAAAATAATCAAGTCAGTAAACAATATATACCACAAACGGATAAGATCATAGACTATTTCTACTAAGCACATAAACTTCAATTCAATACCTCAATTTTTTATCAAAGAGGTGAAAATGTTGTAAAATAAAAAACTATATGACACAAAACAATAGAAAAAATGCATACTCAGGTTGTGAAAGAACTGACATTGTTAAAATATTATTTAAAGCAATATGTAGAGGGGACAGGCAGTGGTACATAGTACGAAGCATAAGGACCTGCTCAAGGATCCAGTTTGAGCCCTCGACTCCCCACCTGCAGGGGGGTTGCTTCACAAGCAATTAAGTAGATTTTCAGGTATCTATTTTTCCCTCCTTCTCTACCTTCCTCTCTCAATTTCTCTCTGCCTTATCCAAAACAAAACAAAACAAAAGGCCATAGGAGCAGTGTACTCATAGTGCAGGCACCAAGCCCCATAAATAACCCTGGCAGAAAAAAAAAAATATATATATGCAGATATTTTGCAATTTCCATAAAAATATCAATGGCATTCTACATAAAATAGAACCAAAAAGTCACAAAATTTATTTAAAACTCCAAATAGGGAAATTAATCCTGAGGAGTAAAAAGACTCAACTTTTTTTTTTAATTAAAAAAAATTTTTATTATCTTTATTTATTGGATAGAGACAGCCAGAAATCAAGAGGGGGTGATAGAGAGGGAGAGAGACATAGAGACACCTGCCGCCTTGCTTCACCACTCATGAAGCTTTCCCCCTGCAGGTGGGGACCGGGGGCTCAAACCTGGGTCCTTGCACATTGTAATACGTGCACTCAACCAGATGCGCCACCACCCGGCCCAAAAAGATTCAACTTTAATAGCAAGGACAATAATCAAAAATAAACAAATGGGATTATACCAAAACAAGCAGAAACATCCTAATGAATGGCAAAAGATAATTTGCATATTGGAGATGTGAAGTATTAATGTCTAAAATATATAAAGAACACATAAAACTCCATAACAACAACAAATACCTGATTAAAGAGGATGAGAAATATCTCTGTATCTAGAGATGATTCCTTCCTGGTAAATCCAACATTTGGCAAAGGAGATTATATATATTCTTAGAATTCTCTTAGCCACTCCTCTGCCAAGGGCTATCTGTGTATAAATGTACTGGCTATTTTAAATCATGTGGCTTTGCCCCTTTAGAAAATTGTATGGTGATCCTTTTTGTTTGTTGGTTGTTTTGTTTTGTTTTTTAGGTTTTATTTATTTATTTATTTTTTATAAAGACAGAGAGAATCTCAGTGAGAAAAGAGATAGAGAAGGAGAATTAGAGATGCCTGCAGCACTGCCTCACCACTTGTGAAGCTTCTCCCCTGCAGCTGTCGATCAGGGGCTTAAACCCTGGCTCTTGCACATTGTAACATGTGTGCTTTATCAGATGTACCACTGCCTGGTCCCTTCAGTATTAGTTTAAATTTACAGTCTCTCTTTAGACTCATGGTTTTTAGCCAGGAAATTTTGACTTTTAGGAGACATTTTTGATCATTAAGAGGAGTGGGGATGCTATTGGAAATAACATCCTATACTACATAGTGCTCTCCAACTCAACCCCAAAATAATTGTCCTTCCACAAATATTAATAAAGTTAAGATTGATATTTCCTCAAGATATTCTTACTTTTTACAGCAGCCTGCATGGCCACTGTATTACCTACAGAGGGAACTGTGTTAATGACATAAGTAGTGGAGAAAAAAAATGCTAATTTTATCTGTATTAAACAGTGAAACAAAAAAGCAAATTAAAGGGAAAAATCTGACTATAAGATCAGATTGGTGCTAAGCAGAAGAATAGGGGATCAATAAAGGGTCAATCGCATGGTAAAGTGTAAAATTTGACTTTGTGTGTTGAACTTAGATATTTGTTTATACTGATAGATACCTGAATTTCATATATCAATGATCATTTTTAACTAATTTTTAAAGAAACCATAATTAACCCATTTTCAGATGGAGACAGCTGAGATTTAGAAAGTCTGAGTATTTTGACTAAGTAGGTAGTGATGGAATCAGGACTTCCAGGACCAGGACCCTTCCGAGCTCCTTAGATTATTAACAAAAAGGTTCTGGTCACCATTAAACAGACCTAAAAGTGCCAGAATGCAGAGTTGATAAATCTTAAGAAGCACTCACTTTTCGGCATTTTAATTTCAGAATAAAATATCCTCAAATATGAACTTCCATGAGCTTCAGAAATTTGCTTTACTCATGTATGTCAGCAAAATAATCAAGAATAAAAGAAACGGCAGAAATGAGGTTTAAAATGCAGATTTCTTCACCCTACTTCTAAGATTATGATTCTAGGAATCTGTGTTTTTAATATTCTTAATGCTTGAATGAATTACTGCTTCAACACAAGAGTTCATGTACAGTACCTTGAGAAACATTGCCATACAAAATAAAAAGATTAACTTCAGATTTCTGGTTAAATATCCAATTAGTCATTGAAAAAAAAAGTCACAGAATTCTCAAATGTCAGAAAATTAAATGTATGCATTTGCTTGACACTCACACATCTCATTAAATCTAGTTAAAAAATTATTTACTTAAAAAGTCAGTATATTTAAGAGGGACTAAAGAATATTGAGAAATTTGAAGATTGAAGGTTGACCTGGTTATTGCAACTAAATAATCTCAGAACTTTGCTAATTTATGGTAGCACTAGTGACTATATCCATTGTGCTGTGGGAGTATAATATCTGACAAACTAGAATGGTGAAAAGAAAATTTAATAAATAACAGACAAGACATATACACAAAATTGATGTTACTTGAAGAAAATTAGATAAAGTAAACCCAAAGAACTTGGAAATGATCTTCTGGGTCTCTTTTATCCTTGAAAGCTACAGTTACAAATGTTAGTAGGTAATGTTTCTGACTTCAGTGTAACCTCCAAAGACCAAATAAAAGTAACATTCCAAATATCCTTTCACAACCCCCCCCCCCCAGCTGTCCCTTTGTAACCTACAGGACATAGGTCCTCCACTAACCACAATTATTAGCATAAGTACAAGCTGATTTTGAAAGATAAACTGTCACCTTTCATCCAGTAATCTCTCTTTTTTTAAGTTTTATTTTATTTTTATTATTAGATAGAGACAGAGAAATTGAGACGGGAGGGGGAGGTGGAGAAGGAGAGGCAGAGATACACCTGCAGCACTGCTTTGTCCCTGAATGTGGGGACTAGGAGCTTGAGCCAGGGTCCTTGCACATTGTTTTGTTTGTTTGTTTTGGCAGAGGAATATAAAGTAGTGTGGTTAGCAGCAGGCAGTGCCCCTCCTGGTTTCCGTAAGACGTTTAAATTTCTCTGCCTTACCACATATTTCTCTCTCTGTGGGAACGGGAAAATAATTTTAAGCATGGTAAGTAAAGTCAGGCAGCTGCAAAGTGCAGGGCCTAGCTCCAGGCTCTGCTCCCCCAGCCTGAGCTCCCTAGACACCCCTTCCTATAGCAAAGTTCACCTCCTCCTGTCACAGGCCTGCCATCCATGCCAAGGGATCCAAGGCGGACAAAAGGGCCATTTGGAGGCTTGGGACAAAGAAGAATGCACATCCATTTTTCTGCCTTCCAGACTCCGCCAGCAGAGTGGGGCTGGGGGAGAGGATTTTAAAAACAGGTTTGAGGGTAAAGCCCAAGTTCACAGATGCTGACCAGTGTAGCAGACCTGAAAGTTAGAAATGTGACCAGGTGTACTGAGAGGTGTGTACAGGTTGCAAGGTAGAGCAAAGAGGAAGGAATTACTAAACTTGATACATTGTAACATGTGACTTAACCAGGTATGCCACTGTCTGGCCTTTAGCAATCTTTTAAAATACAGAAGAGAACACTAACACACAATTTTAGGCCATTTATTCTCTTTTGAAAATGGAATACATGGTGGACAGGCTATCCTAGGATGCAGAGATTAAAGCATAAAGGTAAATATATTTATTTATCATTGTGAGGGACGTCATAGCTGTGGCAAATGATTTAATACTATAATACAAACCCATGCCATTTAGAGATTATCAGTGATAGGGTGGCTGTAGTAGTGTTTTGAGTTTTGCAAGGTCTAAAATAGCAAGATCAATAAAAGTAAACCAGAAATGCTAACAAAATTAAACCTAAAATATGTACAAGTACTCAGATACCATTTCTTCATTATTTTTGTTTTGTTTTGTCTCCAGGGTTATCTCTGGGGCTCAGTGCCTGCACTACAAATCCACTGCTGCTGGAGGCTATTTCCCCCCTTTTTGTTGCCTTTGTTTATTGTCATTGTTATTATTGTTACTGCTGTCATTGCTGTTGGATAGGACAGAGAAAAATCAAGAGAGGAGAGAACAATAGAAATCTACAGATTTGTTTCACCACTTGTGAAATGACCCCCCTGCAGGTGGGGAGCCAAGGGCTTGAATTTTTGCATGGGTCCTTGAACTCAGCGAGTCATTTGTGCTTGACACCCTGTGCGCTTAACCTGCTGTGCTACCACTGGGTCTCCATACCATTTCTTCTGTACCCAAACTGAATGTAATACTCATTGAGATGTTTCTTTTGGATAGAAAGTCAACCTAGTAGAACATACACATTACCCTGTTGTGATCAGAAATTGAACAATACTGTGTTATTTCTCCTAAATTCTTTCTCTCTCCTTCTATGTTTCTCACCACTTAGCTGGGGCTAAGGGAAGAATAAGCTTTCCTGGGGCAGTGAAATTGTGCAGGAAGTCCCAGTGAATCCTCACTGCAATTCTAGTGATAACTAACATATATTTCTGGAAGAGGACACTTAATTTTTCCCCCTACTTAAAATTTAGCAGTCTTCAGTGAAATCATTAGATCACCCAGAAAAGTGTAATTTGCAGCATAGATATTGTTCTTTTTTACA
Source organism: Erinaceus europaeus (assembly GCF_950295315.1). NCBI lineage: Eukaryota > Metazoa > Chordata > Mammalia > Eulipotyphla > Erinaceidae > Erinaceus > Erinaceus europaeus. The sequence continues at coordinate 22,006,467 of NC_080175.1, read as the reverse complement.
TAAGAATGCCCTCTTCTCCTATGGTTTTGTCAGTGTTTCCTTTTTCTAAATAAAAGAAAAAAAGAATGTTTTTTTAAATTAAATTTTATTTATAAAAAGGAAACATTGACTAAACCATATGATAAGAGGGGTGCAACTCCACACAATTCCCACCACCAGAACTCTGTATCCCATCCCCTCCCTTGATTGCTTTCCTATTCTTTAACCTCTGGGAGTATGGACCCAAGGTCATTGTGGGATGCAGAAAGTGGAAGGTCTGGCTTCTGTAATTGCTTCCCCATTGAACATGGGCATTGACACACTCCCAGCCTTTCTCTCTCTTTCCCTAGCGGGGCTCTGGGTAAGTGGAGCTCCAGAACATATTGGTGGGGTTGTCTGTCCACAGAAGTTTGGTTGACATCATGGTAGCATCTAGAACCTGGTGGCTGAAAAGAGAGTTAACATATAAGCCAAACAAGTTGTTGACTAATCATGAACCTAAAGGCTAGAATAGTGCAGATGAAGAGTTGGGGGCGGGGTATCTAATTTTGTAGATAGCTAGTAGGCATATTTTAGTTATAATCCAAAGGGCCTGTGGCTATACTATTTTTTTTGTTGTTCATTTGTTTGTTTTTCCCCGAGCCTGAAATCTTTTAGGGGCCAGGCAGTGGCACACTAGGTTAAGTGCACATAGTACTATGCACAAAGACTATTGCAAGGAACTGGGTTGGAGTCTCTGCTTCCCACCTGCAGACAGAAAGATTCACAAGTTGTAAAGCAGGTCTTCAGGTATCTTCCCCGCCCCCCCCCCCCCTTTTTCTATCTTCCCTTCTTCACTCTTAACTTATTTTTGTCTCTATCAAATATCTGGGTATGATGAATTCATGGTTCAGGCATGGAGTCTTAGGTATAAGCCTAGTGGCAACAACAACAACAAAATAAAAATGATATATAAATGAGTAAAATTAGAAAAGATGAACAAATATATTTCCAAAGAGAGACCTTGGAATACTGATACTTTTTATTCATGACTAAACAGTATCTGAGCCACTTCCTGCTGGCTAGCTGTTTTAACACACCACAATTACAAATTTTAAGGTACTTTTTGCTCAAGAGAAGAAAAGCATAGGTGATTTATTTTACTCTTCGATATAAAAGTTAAGATATACATATGAGTTTCACCTAGATTTGGCCTAAGTAAATTAAAAAGTCCTATAACCCATCAGTTCCTACTCCGCACAATCTTATTCAGACTCAGACCCAGATAAAAGAAGTTACAACTTTACATTAATAATTAGTCTGTTCATGATGGACATTTCCTCTGATATATCTATAGTTAGTAGTTACTTAACTGTTTTTAAAATAGACTCCCACATTGAGGGTTATCTCCAAAGGTAAGGTAAAGATAAAACCTTTATTTTTCATTTATGTAAGGAGTGTCTTACATAAATATAGTGCCATGAAATATTACCAGTTCTTGCACTTGACATTTTCTTTAAAATTACAGTATACAAATGCAGATGTGAAAGGTGGTTTTACCAAGCCAAGAACACCTGCTCCTCTCTGCTGTGGATAATCAACCAGAATGGGGTCAAGCAAAAGTAAATTCTGATTGACAGACTGTCAAGAGGAATAATAATGCAAATACTGGTGATCTGAGGTTGGAGGAGGGCACTTGTGGTAATACACCAGAGCTCTAACCTGTGTTGCAGGAGAACGAATGTAAGAACACTAATAATGAGGTCGGAAACATGAATAATGGAGTCAAGAAAGAATAAGTAGTGAAACCAAACTGGATAGAGGTATGTAGAATTTTTATAGAAGAATATTCAATGTGCGCTTGTAATAAGTATGTTAAATGCAAAAAAAGCTAGTGCCAGTGAAAATACACAACATGATTCCACAAATCTGTTAATATAAAATTAAGAAGCAAATTTTAGGAGACTTCAGATCAATTATAATAATTTTAAAAATTGGATAAATTTGTATTCTTTGAATTAGAAAAACAAATGCATATGCAGAAATTAAGGAATTCACTATTTCAGTTTTGTTTTGTTTGTTCCCACCATCAATAATGTAAGTCCCCACTCTTAGAGATTAATGATTTCCTAAGGCTTTACAGATAGTAAGGTTACCAGCTCTCAAGAGAACTGCTGACTTTCAATGAGCATCCAAATCCCATGAGAGTTTTCAGGCTCTTTCAGACTTTTGATTTTTGTTTTTGCTTTATTAATAAATTTTTGTTTTGCCAATAATGCTTACGTTTTTTTTAACTTTACCTAACCCTCAAAGATATTGTCTAATTTTTTTGTTAACAGTTTATATTTTCTGAGGAAATAATTTATATACCAAGAAATTTAGCACACATGTTAGTTAATCACTATAGAGAAATATTTTTCATAGATATGTGTATACATATATATGTCAGAAGGAGCTACATGCCAGCTAATTCACTAGCACTCTATATTAAGAAGATGTGATACACTGAGAATTATCATATAGAGATGCAGATCAATATAAAAATACTACAAAGTAATAGCAAGCTGTTTTCCAATATTCAAAATGTACATACCTTACCAAGAATTTCTTCCATTTAGGCATTTACACTCTGGAGAAATCCTCAGTCCTCCAGAGACTCAGAGCAAGTGTTTGTTAATTAGCAGTGTTGTTTATAAGGAAAAAAAAAGAGAGTAAAATCTAGAGACAGACAAATGTCCACAAAAAATAAATAAATAAATAAGAGAATGTATACTAAATTGAGGTGTATTTTCATATACCTCTGGTAATGAATGAACAATAGCTGCATCAATATATCACAAGAATAAATTATTATTATTATTTTAAATTTTATTAGTGACAATATTAACTTACAAAATTATAAGATAGGAGGACTATAATTCTGCTCCATACCCACCACCAGAGTTCAATATCCCCATTCCCTTCATCAGAAGCTACACTAGTTTTCCCAAAGTTGTAGGTATGGATTGACTGTTATTTCTATAACTAACCATCTATATTTACATATACTTGCCTTTTTATTTCCTATGGTCCTGATATCTCTTTCCTTACAAGGCACACAATACCTATTACTCTTCGAAAGTCTTTCCTCTTTTCCTCATCTATCTCTGGTTCCTAATAGAGTTAGGGTTCAGAGCCCTCTGGTCATCATCCCCCATCATTTCTCCCCTGCTGGTAGTATGGACCAAAATTATTTTTGGTGTACAGAAAGTGGGAGTTCTGGCTTCTGTAATTGCTTCTATGCTAGATATGGGCATTGGCAGGTCTATGCATACCCCTAGCCTGTTGCTTTTACTTTTTTTTTTTACAGAGCATTGCTTAGTTCTGGCTTATGGGGGTGCTGGGGATTAAATCTGGGTCTTTGGAGTCTCAGGCATGAGAGTCTGTTTGTGTAAACATTATTCTATCTACCCCCTACCAACCCTAGTGGGGTAGGTTCTGTAAAGATGAGGTTATAGGACACATTGGAAGGGTCATCTGCCAGCAAAGTCAGTATAGAATCATGATAACACCTGCAACTAGGTAACTGAAAGGTGGTAAGATATAGAGCAAGACAACATGATTAATGAATAGGAAATGAAAAGTAGGGATAGAACAGGTGAAAATAGGAATTTTATGGTGTCAAGAAGCTAGGAAGTCTATTTTAGGTTTGTTCCTATGGGTTCATAACTTTCATAGTTTTTGCTTGAGTTTTATATCTAACATGGAAGAGGTAAACAAAAATAATGTCTTGGAAGACAGTGTCAGAGCTGAGAATAGGGCTAGAAAGTTGGGTCAGCGCAGAGAGTAGCTCCCAATCTTGAAGAAAATCTATGAATAAAATTAATTCTTTACCCCATTCACCTTACCCAGAACCTGTATAAATTTATATTTAGCATAGGAGCCTGTACAGTCTTTGAATCCCTGTTGGTCTGAGCCCTGAGTCCATGCTCACAGCTGGGAATATTCTAGGCTGCATTTATTTTCAGACTAATCTTCGATTGGCAGGGTAGGATGACCCAGCCTCCCTTCAGAGACTGGGAAAATCCCTACTGTTGCTAGTTTATAGAGAGGACAAACTCCTGAGGTGGGCCATGAGAGGTCTTATGATATTCTTGATGGAAGTGATGAGTGATGGTGGAGAGAAGAATCTATTAGAGATCTAAGCCCATCTTACCTGTGTGGGAATCCAAGGATTCTCTAACTAGGGTCACAGATGATGAGGTGGTCTATTACTGACCAAAAAAGACCAACATTAGGTGAGCCAGTCTCTTGCCCTTATCCAGCTTTTGTAGTCCCTTTTTTATTGATGAGCTTAGATTTTCTACCAGTTGTTAAAGTGTTGAGTGTTACTTGTTGTATCCACAGCAATATTAGGTTTATGGGGTGTGACTTCTTTGGGCCTTTCTACTAGATTGTCCCACTTACTAAGTCTAAATCTAAATGGTTAGAGAATTTATTATGCTTTCTTTAGGCCCTTCTACTAGAATGCCAGGATTATTCAGTCTAAGTTTAATCACAGAGGGCTATTAATTTCTTTTACATTAAGGAATATGATTGTCCCTTGCTATGGATACATGTAAACCTATACCTACTACCCTTGAAGTACTACAGGAGTAGCTAGTATCAACAACTTTGATAGATAACATACCATATGAAATGGAACTAAGTACTCCCATGTATTAGTAAAGATCTCACCAGTTTGAAGGAGTTGGAAGTTTGACATCTCAGGCTTGGTATCTCCAGTGACAATCAGTATGATCATAGCCATGGGTTTGTCATATATAGACTTCACTATGTTGAGGAATTTTACTTCCACTCCTAATTTCTTCAATGCCTTTGTCATAAATGGGGGATTGGCTTGTTAAGTTTATCTACTTCCTCTTGTGTCAAGGCTAACAGTTGGTATGATTCTACAAATGTAATTATTTCTTTTATGTTGTCAAATTTATTTCCATATAGATGTTGATTATTGCCTTTTTATGATCCTTTGTATCTGTCATGTTGTTGTATTATCTTCTCTCTCATTTCTGAGTGATTTTTAACATAGCTTTCTCTCTTTTTCTCTTAGTGAGTATAGCCAGTCGTTAATCTGTGTTATTTATCCTTTCAAAGAACCAGCACTTAGTTTCATTATTCTTCCTAATAATCTTTTTGTTTTCTATTTCATTGATTTATGCTCTAATGTTAAATATTTCATGTCTCTTGCTCATTTATGGGTCTCTTTGTTGCTCTGGTTAAGTTGGGTTGTTAGGTGGTTTATTAGTAATTTCTCTTCTCATAAATGTGGGCCTGTATTGCTATGAATTTCCTTTTCAGGATGTTTTTGATGCATTCCATAGTGTCTTGATAGCTGGCTCCTTCATTTTCATTGGTATTAAGGAAATTAATTTATTTTTTTCTCTTCAGTGACCCATGTATTATTCAGAAGCATATTGTTTAGTTTACAGATGTTGGGGTGAGTTACTTTTTATTTTGTGGTTGATGTTTAACTTCATATCATCATGGTCTGAGAAGATGCACTTTATAATTTTAATATTTAGATACTTGCTTAGGTTGTTTTTGTAGCCCAGCATATAGCCAATCCTTGTAAATGTTCCATATGTACTTGAGAAGAATGTATATTCATTTCTTCTGGAATCAAACATTCAATATATATCTGTTAGGTCCATTTTATCTATATTTTCATTTAAGACTGCTATTTTTTGTCCAGATGGTCTGTCTCTTGCTGTGAGTGGTAAGATGCTAAGATCTCCTACTATTACTGTGTTGTTGTCTATGTCTCGCTAAAGTTCAGTAAGTATTTGGGTGCACCTGAGTTTAAGGCATATATATTTATAATGGTTGTGTCTTTTTAATTATTAATCCTTGATCATTATGTAGTGATCCGTTCTCTGCTTACTATTTACCTGAAAGTCTATTTTATCAGAGAACAGAATAGTTGTCCTGGCTTTTTTTCTGAATTATTATCTTGGAACATCTTGCTCCAGTCTCTTACAATAAGCTTCATTTTGCCTTTTCTTTGGATATGTGTGTCCTGAAGATACATAATGGATAGATCCTGTTCTTTAATCCATTTAGTCACTCTGAAGCTTTTGACTGGTGAGTTTAGGCCATTCACATTTAGTATGGTTATTGATATATGTGGGTGATTTGCATCTATTCTGATTTTTCTATTGAGTTCATTTTAAATTGTTGATTCTTTGACCATTTGTTTCTATCTGCTCTCTTGTGTAGATGAAATTCTTTGATGAATTCCTCAATAATTTCTCTTGGATTTTCTGTAAATCTCTGTTCCTTGTTTTGTATTGTGGTTACCACAAGTATAATAACTAACAATATATCTTTTAAAAAAGTACTCTTTAAGTTGGTCTGGATTAACTAACATTTGAAAGTTCTCCTTTATCCATTAATTTCCTCTCCTTCCCTGTTTCTTTATTGTGTTCTTTGTTCTAGTCTACTACTATTCACCTTGTTTAGAACATGTATTCCTTTGCTTTTTTTAATATTTATTTTATTTATTTATTCCCTTTTGTTGCCCTTGTTGTTTTATTGTTGTAGTTATTATTGTTGTTGTCGTTGTTGGATAGGACAGAGAGAAACAGAGAGAGGAGGGGAAGACAGAGGGGGGAGAGAAAGATAGACACCTGCAGACCTGCTTCACCGCCTGTGAAGTGACTCCCCTGCAGGTGGGGAGCCGGGGTTTGAACCGGGATCCTTATGCCGGTCCTTGTGCTTTGCGCCACCTGTGCTTAACCCGCTGCGCTACAGCCCGACTCCCTCCTTTGCTTTTTCTATTCTTGTGGGACTCCTTTCAGTAATTCTTCTAAGGTGGAGTTGATGTTGGCAGAGTCATTTGGATGTTAGAGAAGATGCTTATTTCTCTCTCATATTTGTGGGAAAATATTGCAGGGTATAAGATCTGTGGCTGGAATTTTATAGTAATTTGAAAAATGTTCATGCAGCTTGGTCTGGGGTTTTAACAAATGGAAAATGCGGTTATTTAGGTACAGAAAAATAGGCATTGGGGCAAAGATAAGCTAGTCATTATGGCTGGAGATCCATGATTTTTTTAAGCAAAGTTTACCAGAGCTCAGCTACACATTCAGGTCCTGGAAGAAGAGTCATAGTGGTTCTGAGGAGAAGGAGATTGCACATGACCTCTAGCTCCAACTGAGTTCGCAGGTGCAGAGATTCATTTCTGGCATACATGAGCTTAAATAACTTCTGACACACCCACAGTTCTTTGTGGGTTTGCTTAAGTCTTTGGTATGCTCTGTGATCAGACTGATGTCAGTATATGCTACTTACATCCCAAAGTCCATTCATTCACACTGTGAGCTGTGTTCCCAAAAGAATTCCCTCTCTCTTAGTACTTTGAATGTCAACTCTCTTTTTTGCCTCAAGGGTTTATGAAGAGAAGAACTCCTATCAATTACATCCAACCTTTTATGGAGTCTGCAGTCTCACTGTCACTTCATTCTTTCTCAACCTTTTCTTTTTTTTTTTAATTTTTTTATATTTATTTATTTTTCCCTTTTGTTGCCCTTGTTGTTAAACCATTGTTGTGGTTATTGATGTCATTGATGTTGGATAGAAAAGAGAGAAATGGAGAGAGGAGGGGAACACCGAGAGGGGGAAGGAAAGACAGACACCTGCAGACCTGCTTCACCGCTTGTGAAGTGACTCCCCTGCAGGTGGGGAGCCAGGGGCTCAAATCGGTATCCTTATACTGGTCCTTGTGCTTGGCGCCACCTGCGCTTAACCCGCTGCGCCACTGCCCGATTCCCTTTCTCAACCTTTTCTTTCCCTCGTCTTTTAATTGAAATAATGAGCTAATTATGTCTTGTAGATTATGTAAATTCTTTCTTCTACATAAGTCAACTTCCTAAACCTCCTACCTGAGCCTTTACTGCACTCAAATTCTTTCACGTCCCTGAAATTCTGTTTGAAGTTTTTCTTTCATGCTTCCTGCTTAGTGAACTCTGATTGAAGTTCTTATTTCATGTTTTCTAATTTCTTAGAGAACTTTGTTCAAACATCTTCTTTTGTGTTTCCTAACTCCTTAGTGAAATATTCTTTCAAATCTTGAATATGCTTCTTTATTCTATATTTAGATTCTTTGAGAGTCCTCATAATGGGCTTTGTGTAATCTTTCTCTGGCAGCCCCTATATGCCTGTATTTTCTTGGAGTTCTTCTTTTTCATTTTTATCAGTTTGATTTGGCATGTGTGGCAGTTTGTTTCTGCAGTATTTCTATTTATGCATTTATTGTGCTGGTTATTGCTGTCCAGAAGGTGGTGCCATTACTGTGGTTTCTGGGCTTCACATTGTTTATGTGTTGTGTGGTAGAGGGGTGGGGACTGGGTTTAAGATTTTTTGTTTTTCTTGAGATATCTTGTGCTCTGTGTGATGCATGTATATAGTTCCTCTGTATGATTTCAATTTAAAACCAAGCCTCAATGCTTTGCTGCTGTTCATGAAGCAGGAAAATGGTGCCCATTGTGCCAGAGCTTGAAACTCTGTTCTTGGCTTTAGTCACTTGCCCCAGCCATACACAGGAGCACTCACCTGGGGCTGTGGTTTTTCTGAGGATGACTCAGCTGTAGTTAGAGAATTTTGTTAAGTTTGATAGTTGTAGATACTTGTTGATTTGGGGAAGAGTCTGATATGGCCCCTATTACTCCATGGACACACCACCCAGTCTCATTAATATTTTATTTTTAAAAAATCTTGATGAACTTTGTGATTCTTACTGGTAGAAAAGTCTATATCGCGTTGGGTGTATAGTTTATTAATCTGTTTTCTGTAGTTTGAATCAAATAACAGAAATTTCGATCTGAAAATAACCATTAAAGATTCTATACCACCTGGTTGATCTTAGTGCTAAAAAGACAGTGTTCCTTTCAGGTTCTGGCCTTTGTTTCCTTCCCCAGCTGATTTGTGTTATAAAGTGAAAGCACAGATGGCATGTGCTGAGTCCTTCCACTTGTCAGTAAAGCTATGGGAATGAAACAGTGTTTGTAAAGTGTGTTTTGTTATCTCCAGGTTAAAAAAAATATGTAAGTGAAAACCACACTTACTATTATTATAAATGGACATAGCAAAAAATACTTGGAAGGTAATTCAAAGACCCAAATCATTTTCTCAAACATGGCAGTGTGCTTTCTTTCTAAACACCTATAACCAAAAAAGAAAAAAAAAAAAAACCTTTCCTGTGCACCATCAAAGTGGATGTAGGAAAAACTCCTTAAACATTTGTTCTTTGAATATTATATTAAGACAAAAGTCAATAAATCTACCCAACTGGCTGTATATAAATGAGAATCTAATTTGACAGGTCATTCAATATGCTCCATGCTGTCCAACCTGCATACGGCATGGAATGAAATTAGAGAGTGGTAATTTCTGTCAGCAAGAATATATAATTACAATGTATTTACCAAGTGTGTCCCAGGGAGCTTTATTAAATTACTTCATAATTAAATGCCACTTTGTTCTTTACTTAAGCTGCTACCTTGCTCAGATTATGTGAAAGTTTTCTATAACAGTTAAAGGAATCCTGATACTTCCTCCAGTAGTTTGTAACATTGATGAATAGCCTCGAAGTAAGTGGATGCAGGTGCCTTCATTACCCATTCTCTGGGTTTGGATTTTTCTTGTTGTTTATTTTACTTTTTCAGGCAAAAATATGCTTTTTCTAGTGGTCAAATGCTTAGATTGGTATGACAGAAAATTATTTATCACTTTTGATAAAACGAATTCACCATTCCCTTCCTTTTTTTTTTCCACTGTGTACAAGCAATACGAGGCCTTTTAAAAACCTTGTTCCTGAGAATGTCAGGCTTGTATAGCCTATGCTGAATTGTGTTCCAGTTCAGAGATTTCCACTCAGTGCTAAAAGCATAATAGCAAACTGTCAGATTTGTTCTGTACTTAAGTAAACAGATATGAGGGTGAGAAGATGGAATTCAGTACTGAAATCTACTACAGTGTTCTAATTAATTTGTTTCATATTTGGTTAAATAATTACAACTATACGGCAGGAATGATGAAGATCTTGTTAACTGATCTTGTCAAGGTGCTTATGAGTAAGGGCAGTGCATTTCTACTGGAAATCCTTAAATGGTCTAAATTTCAAGCCACCCTAGGAAATATTAAAGAGAAACAAATGGCTGCAGCAGAAATTTGCAATTCAAATAGTGCCATTTTCTCTTCTGTGCAGCAAACTGTTTTCTTCTATTCAAGAAAAAAAATAATAATTCTACTCATGCTGTGAACACCTACCAGACAGAGGAAGGTTGAAGAAGGTGTTAATTGTTACTCATATCATTATTGTTTTCATGTAATTTTGTTGATACTTCTCAGGGTACAGTTAATGTTTTTAAATAATTTGTACTTAATCATAATTACCTGGGTCTTTCTCTTATTCTTTAGCAATTCTGGTTGTTAAGGTTCTAGATATAGTGAAATATTCGTATTTATTTCCACATTATGTATTATTTAATCGAGATTAGTGTTTTACAGAACAGTTTTTGGCACGTGGGTATAGTCTTTCATCTCACCATGATAGGTGTCTACAAAACACTCCCACAGTGTAGGTCCTTTTTGGCCAGCATACACCAAGACCCCACATCCTCTCCATTCTCTTCCTTTCCTTCCTTCCGCAGAATTGTTTTCTTTGGTGTAATACATGATAACTAGTCTAATTTTCACTTAGTGTCCTCCCTTTATGGCATTTTTGTTCACATTCCAACTATACATAAGTTCATTTGGCACTTATCCTTCTCTTTATGGCTCATCTCAGTGTGCTTACTTTAAATTCTGTCCAAGATGAGGCAAAATCATCCAAAATGACCTCATCACTTTTATAAACTAAGTAGTATTCCAGTGTATATGTATATACCACAGTTTTCTTACCTATTTATCTGATGTTGGACATCTGGGTTAATTCTTCATTTGAGTTAGTATGAATTGTGCTGCTGAGCGCTCCAGTGACAAAATCAGTTAGTATGTGGTACTTATATGAACTGTGCTGCTATGAACATAGGTGTACACAGATCTGTTTGGAGAGTTGTTTGTTTTGTTTTGCTTCATAAAATTCTTGTAGAGAAAATTGATAGGTCTTGGGTAGGTCTATTTCTAGTGTTTTGAGTAATCTCCAGACTGTTTTACAAAATGGGACCAATATAAATTCCCACCAGTAGTGTAGAGTAGATTCTTCTTTACAGAGTTGATATTTGTTGTTTCTGTATTTTCTAAGATAGAATTCTCACAAGTGTAAAGTGGTATCTCATTTTTACCTTATTTGAATTTTCCTGATTATCAATGACTTTGAACATTTTTTCATTAGTCCTCCAGATTATTTTTTTTTGGGGGGTTGAAATTTCTACTCATATCTTCTCCCAATTTGGGCATTGTTTCTTTTTGTCCTTGATAAACTCATAACTATAACTTCAGTGAAAGACTATAGGAATATAGAATGGTGAACTTTCCTCTCTGAGATAATTTTTCCTACAGTTATGTTTTAAGACTTACATTGTTGACTCTCCTGTTAATACATATTAACATATTATATTTATAAGAATTCAAAAGCAGCTGGTAAGTGCTGAGTTCAGTCAACTAGAGGACACATGTAAATGAGTAAAAAGATGGAGGAAGTGACTAAGGATATTTGTATAGATTCAAAAAGAAAGCCACATTCATGGAGTTCTGCACCTAAAATTCACTTCTTATACTTCTTCCAGCATTCATGCTGTAATGAATTTCTATTTGTCAAGTGCAAGGAAACTTTGGAATAGGGGAGTATATCTGATATATGACAGACAAAATTGGGTACAGAGGACCCAAGGTGCTATGAAAGAAGTTTGGAAAGTAAATGCATGGGTTAAGTAGTGGTTCACCAGGTATAGCACACATATTAACATGAAGCCCTGGTGTTAAAACCCAGGTATTCAATTGAAAATGGGAATCTTCACAAGTAGTGGGTCAATGAAGGTGTCTCTCATTCTCTCTATATTTCTTTTCTTTTTTTACTATTTCTTTTTTATTGGGGAATTAATGTTTTACATTCAACAATAGGTACAATAGTTTGTACATGCATAACATTCCCCAGTTTCCCATATAACAATACAACCCCCACTAGGTCCTCTGAATCCTTCTTGGAGTCTTTTACTTTGAGATATGCCAATTCCATTTCAGGTTCTACTTCTGTTTTCTTTTCTGATCTTGTTTTTCAACTTCTGCCTGAGATTGAGATCATCCCATATTCATACTTCTGTTTCTGACTTATTTCACTCAACATGATTTTTTCAAGGTCCATCCATGATCGGCTGAAAACAGTGAAGTCACCATTTATAACAGCTGATTAGTATTCCATTGTGTATATATACCACAACTTGCTCAGCTACTCATCTGTTGTTGGGCACCTAGGTTGCTTCTAGGTTTTGGCTATTACAAATTGTGCTGCCAAGAACATATGTGTACACAGATCTTTTTGGATGGATATGTTGGGTTCCCTAGGATATATCCCCAGGAGAGGAATTGCAGGATCATAGGGTTGGTCCATTTCTAGTCTTCTGAGAGTTTTCCAGACTGTTCTCCACAGAGGTTGGACCAACTTACATTCCCACCAGCAGTGTAGGAGGGTTCCTTTGACCCACACCCTCTCCAGCATTTGCTGCTGTTACCTTTTCTGATGTATGACATTCTCACAGGTGAATTGGTATCTTGTTGTTGTCTTTATTTGACAATCAGAGACTTGGAGCATTTTTTCATGTGTTTCTCGGCCTTTTGGATCTCTTCTGTGGTGAATATTCTGTCCATGTCCTCCCCCCATTTTTGGATGGGGTTATTTGTTGTCTTGTTGTTGAGTTTGGCAAGCTCTTTATATATGTTGCTTATTAAACTCTTGTCTGATGTATGGCATGTAAAGATCTTCTCCCATTCTGTGAGGGGTCTCTTGGTTTGGGTAGTGGTTTTTTTTTGCTGTGAAGAAGCTTTTTAATTTGATGTAGTCCCATAGGTTTATACTTGCCTTAGTCTTCTTTGTAATTGCATTTGTTTCATTGAAGATGTCTTTGAAATTTTTGCGGAAAAGAGTTCTGCCAATATTTTTTTCTAAGTATCTGATAGTTTGTGGTCTAACATCCAAGTCCTTGATCCACTTGGAATTTACTTTTGTATTTGGTGAAATACAGTCTTTCAGTTTCATTCTTCTGCATGTTTCAATCCATTGTTTCCAACACCATTTTTTGAAGAGACTCTGCTTTCCCCACTTAATAGTCCGAGCCCCTTTGTCAAAGATTATATGTCCATAGGTGTGGGGGCTCACTTCTACGCTCTCAATTAAACTAACACTAAACAATCAACAAACGATTAGTAATAGTCACAAAATGTGGAAGCTCAACAGTAACAACTACTGAGTCAAAGAGGAAATGAAAGATGAAATCAAAATGTTTTGAGAATTCAATGAAAATGAAGACACAAGCTATAAAAATATTGGGACACAGCTAAGGCAGTCCTGAGAGGGAAGTTCATAGCCATACAAGTACACCTTAGGAAACAAGAAAAAGCACAAATAAACAGCCTGATTGCACATCTTAAAGACCAAGAAGAAGAATAAAGGAACCCTAAAGCAACCAGAAGGACAGAAATAACTAAACTTAGGGGCAGAAATCAATAACATTGTAAATAAGAAACTGCCAGGCTAGCATGGGGATGCCTTTTCCCCAGGCGCTTGCTCTCTGGGTTGGATAGAACTCTACTGGACTCAGCCTGAGCCGCTACTCACTAAATGACATAGGAGATAGATGACTCAGGAACTTGTGGCAGCATGGTAATGCAAAAGGATCTATTGATCAGAGAATCAATGCAGAAGTGGCAAGTCATAAATGGAAATGGCTAGGAAAGGGGGTGGAGAAAGGCAAAAGCATTCTGGGAAGGTAGAAGCTTCCTCATCAACTGTTGAGAGGGTTTTAACCAGTGGGATTAATGTTACTCTGTAGGAAGGGCAGGTCTCGAGGTAGAGAGAAGATAGATCAATGGGATGGGTGGGGATCTTTCAGGCGAAACAATGATTATGTAAATAGGCCATAGTATCAGCAATGCAGGATGGAGCAGGGGAAGCTTGCTTAATGCCTGATATCTCCCCCTTTCTTTTTATCTAAAAGCCATAATATCAGGAATGTGGGGCACTTTGTGAGGCAGGGAGTCTGATAAGACAAGGCACACCTTTGGGGTTACTACTGTCACCCCTTTCTCAACCTCTTGGTAGAGAGAGAGACTAACAGGATATATGCACCCCTCAGTTTCAAGCACTGCCAAGCTCAACCACTTCCTCACAATTTCCTGACAGAAAACCATACAAAAGACCAACGAAAGTAAATATTGTTTCTTTGTAAGAGTGAACAAAATCGACAAACCTTTAGCCAGACTCACAAAACAAAAAGGGAGAAGACCCAAATAAATTGATCATAAATGAAAGAGGAGCTATCACAACAGATACCACAGAAATTCAGTATATTATGCAAGACTTCTATGAAAAACTATTTGGCACCAAGCTAGAGAACTTGGGAGAAATGGATGACTTCCTAGATACCTATGAAATTCCAAAATTAAATAAAGAGGAACTAGATAATATGAACAGGCCCATCACAGCTAATGAAATTGAAACAATTATCAAAAATCTTCCCAAAAATAAAAGTTCTGGAAGAGATGTTTTTTTTTTCCTCCAGGGTTATTGCTGGGCTCAATGCCTGCACCATGAATCTAGCACTCCAGGAGGTCATTTTTCCCCCTTTTGTTGCCCTTGGTGTTATAGCCTTGTTGTGGTTATTATTATTACCATTGTTGATGTTGTTCATTGTTGGATAGGACAGAGAGAAATGGAGAGAGGAGGGAAAGACAGAGAGGGGAATAGAAAGATAGACACCTGCAGACCTGCTTCACCAGTTGTAAAGCAACTCCCCTGCAGGTGGGGAACCGGGGGCTCGAACCGGGATCCTTAGGATGGTCCTTGCACTTTTGTGCCACATGCGCTTATCCCATTGTGCCACTGCCTGACCCCCTGGAAGAGATGGTTTTACAAATGAATTCTACAAAACCTTCAAAGAAGAACTAATGCATCTAATTTAAAGGTATCCCAGAAGATTGAAGACACGGACATACTCCCTTCCAGCTTCTATGAAGCCAACATCACTTTGATACCAAAAGCAGATAAGGACACAACCAAAAAAGAAAACTACAAACCAATAACTCTGATGAACATAGATGTGAAAATATTGAACAAAATTCTATCCAACCGGATACAGCAGTATATTAAAAAGATTGTTCATCATGACCAAGTGGGGTTTATCTCAGCCATGCAAGGATGGTTGGTTTAATATACATAAATCAATCAACATGATCCACCACATCAATAAAAGCAAGAAAAAAAAAACACATGGTCATATCAATAGACGCAGAGAAAGCCTTTGACAAAATATAACATCCTTTTATGATCAAAACACTACAAAAATAAGAATAGATGGAAAATTTCTCAAGATAGTGGAATATATCAATCCTACAGCCAACATCATACTCAATGGTGAAAAACAGGAAGCTTTTCCCCTCAGATCAGGTACTAGACAGGGCTGCTCACTATCACCTCTATTATTCAGCATAGTGTTGGAAGTTCTTGCCATAGCTATCAGGCAGGAGCAAGGAATTAAAGTCATACAGATTGGAAGAGAAAAAGTCAAACTCTCCCTATTTGAAGATGACATGACAGTATACACAGAAAAACATAAGGAATCCTGTAAGAAGCTTTTGGAAACAGTAAGGTGTCAGGCTACAAAATTAACATTCAAAATTCAGTGGCATTCCTCTATGCAAACACTAAGTTAGAAGAAGTTGAAATCCAGAAATCAATTCTTTTTACTATAGGAACAAAAACAATAAAATATGTAGGAGTAATCCTAACCAGAGAAGTGAAAGACTTGTATACTGAAAATTATGAGTCAATACTCAAAGGAATTGAAAAAGACACAAAGAAGTGGAAAGATATTCCATGTTCATGGGTTGGAAGAATTAACATCATCAAAATGAATATACTACCCAGAGCCATCTACAAATTTAATGCTATCCCCATCAAGATCCCAAGCACATTTTTTAGGAGAATAGAAAAAATGCTACAAATGTTTATCTGGAACCAGAAAAGACCTAGAATTGCCAAAACAATCTTGAGAAGAAAGAACAGAACTGGAGGCATCACATTCCCATATGTCAATTCTTATTATAGGGCCATGGTCATCAAAACTACTTGGTACTGGAACATGAATAGACACACTGACCAGTGGAATAGAATTGAGAGTCCAGAAGTAAGCCCCAACACCTTTGGACATCTAATCTTTGACAAAGGTTCCCAGACCATTAAATAGGGAAAGCAGAATCTCTCCAACTAATGGTGTTGAAAAAAATGGGTTGAAACATGCAGAAGAATGAAACTGAACCACTATGTTCTATGTTTCACCAAATACAAAAGTAAATTCCAAGTGTATCAAGGACTTAGATGTTAGACCAGAAACTATCAGATACTTAGAGGTAAATATTGGCATAACTCTTTTCCACAAAATTTTAAAGTCATCTTCAATTAAATGAATCCTTTAAAAAAAAAGACTATGGCAAGTATAAACCATGGGACTACATCAAATTAAAAAGCTTCTGCACAGCAAACAAAACCAATACCCAAACCATGAAACTCCTCACAGAATGGGGGAAGATCTTTACATGCTATACATCAGACAAGAGGCTAATAACCAAAATATATAAAGAGCATGTCAAACTCAACAATAAGAAAACAAATAACCCCAGCTAAAAATGGGGAAAGGACATGGACAGAATATTCACCACAGAAGAGATCCAAAAAGCTGAGAAACACATGAAAAAATGCTCCAAGTCTTTGATTTCAGAGAAATGCAAATAAAGACAACAGTGAAATGTCTTCACTCCTGTGAGAATGTCATACATCAGGAAAGGTAACAGCAGCAAATGCTGGTGAGGTTGTTGGGTCAAAGGAATCCTCCTGTACTGCTGGTGGGAATGTAAATTGGTCCAACCTCTCTGGAGAACTCTCAGAAGGCTAGCAATGGACCTCCCCTATAATCCTGCAATTCCTCTCCTGGGGATATATCCTACAACATACCCATCCAAAAAGATCTATGTACACATATGTTCTTAGCACAAGATTTGTAGTAGCCAAAATCTGGAAGCAACGCAGGTGTCCAACAACAGATGAGTGGCTGAGCATGTTGTGGTATATATACATAATGGAATACTACTTAGCTATTACAAACGGTGACTTCACCGTTTTCAGCCAATCTTGCATGGACCTTGAAAAATTCATGTTAAGTGAAATAAGTACAAAATAGAAGGATGATTATGGGATGATGTTACTCTCAGGTAGAAGTTGAAAAATAAGATCAGTAGAGAAAATACAAGTAGAACCTGAACTGGAATTGTCATGCTGCACCAAAGTAAAAGACTCTGGGGTGGGTGGTTGGGGTGGGTGGGTAGAATACAGATCCAAAAAGGATGACAGAGGATCTAGTGGGTGCTGTATTGTTATACAGAAACTGGGAAATGTTGTGCATGTACAAAATATTGTATTTACTGTCTAATGTATAACATTAATTCCTCAATAAAGAAATACAAAAAAGTTGGGGCTAAAAGGATGTATATCAAATCTCCCATAGGTTATAAGCAGAAACAAGAAGAAGAAGAAGAAGAAGAAGAAGAAGAAGAAGAAGAAGAAGAAGAAGAAGAAGAAGAAGAAGAAGAAGAAGAGTCAACCCAACCTATATCTGCAACATTGTGAGAAGTACTGTAGGTTCTGATAGAGGGAATGAGGCTATATCACTCTGGTGGTTATAACAGTGCAGAGTTTTTCCCCTGATATCTTTTATTTTATAAATCAATATTGAATCACTAATAGAATATAAACTATTAACAAAAAGTAAAATTTTCCTTGTCTCAAAGAATGTATTAGCAATCTATCTGAAACTTGGGACAGAAATATGAATTTCAGGAAAGTAAAAAGTAAAATATTCTTTTAGTGAGAAAGAATGAAACATTTGGGGTTTAATAATACTTTTCTTATCGGTGTTATATACTTTTCAACACAAAGTATATTAAAGTAAAAAGAGAAGGATAATGCACTCCTAGGTGGGATAATTACACATTAAAATTTTGGGTGTATGTGCTACAAACTAAAATATTATTATATTTATTCTCATAAAAGGAGGTAGTTTCCACAATTTGCCCCCAGCATTTCATATATTGTTGTTGTGCGTGGGCCATGGAGAAGAGAGAGAGGAGGGGTCCGGAGCGAAGAGGAAACACAAATATTTATTTGTGCTGGCACCTCAGAGTTGGGTGCTAGAGAAGCAGGTTGGGCCACGTGGAGGTAGCGAAAATGGCCGCCTCACGCAGTAACCTTTCCTGCGTCTGAACACCGGAGTGAAGCGCTGGCAAGAGAGTGAGGTGCGGAAGAAGAAAGGCTTTTATAGGAGCAGCTTTCACGAGAATGGGAAGGGGGAGGAGTAACCATAGCACTCCTGGATAGGATAATAACTCTCATGAGAATGGGAGGGGGGAGGAGTAACCAAAGAACTCCAAATATCGCGGGGATATAGACAATGCCCTGAGGGCACAACATGGCTGAGCAGGCACTCTGAGAATGTCCCAACTCTCACGGAACTAGCAGTAGCCTGAGGGGACAATATGGCAGATGTGACTGCATCAGCACAATTTCCCAGCATCACCCCCTTTCCTTTTATCTAATGCCCAGGGCAACAGTGTGTAAAGTCTATGAACTACTCAGGGTCAGTCTATGAAAAACCAGCAATGTGAAGGAAAAGAAGCTGCTGTAAAATTGTCTAAAGTGTCCAAAGTGTATACCAGCAAATCCGATAGAAGTCTCAGTCCAAAGTAGGAAACTAGGGGGAGAAATGGCAGGGGATGAAATGCTGCATGAGGAAGGTCAGCCTCTGTAATTCTGCTTTTCTGTAGATTGTGAGCTGGAACCGCCAAAACATGACAGGCAAAGCAGAAGCAGGAAAGGCAGACAGACAGTAAAAAAGTTCTGTCCTTGGAGTCTGTGAATCAGGTTCTTCAGATCGCGTCAGGTGACATCCAGTGTTTCGGGGGGGTTGCCACTGTAGTCGTGCCATCTAGTGGGTAATGCCAGGGTGTGCAGGGGTCCCGATGTTTTTTTCCGGGATTCCTGTGGAAGAAACCCAAACAATCTGCTTCTCGTGGTTAGCAGGGCATCTGATTTGAATGCTTTATAGAAAAAGAGGTTTGGTGCCTTAGCCAACTGAGTATTGGGGGATGTATCTTTCCTATTCATTTATTATTATATATTCATGGGGAAAAAGAACTTATCTTTTAACAAAGACTCTAAGGTGTAGGGAAGTGGAAATATCTTATCCCTTTTTTTTTGTATCTTGCCTTTTGTTGCCCTAGTTGTTTTATTGTTGTTATTATATTGTTGTTATTACTGATATTGTGGTCGTTGGATAGAACAGAGAGAAATGGAGAGAGGAGGGGAATACAGGGGGAGAGAAAGACACCTGTAGACATGCTTCACCACCCGTGAAGTGATTCCCCTGCAGGTGAGGAGCCGGAGGCTCAAACTGGGATCCTCAAGCCAGTTCTTGTACTTAGTGCCACCTGCGCTAAACCCACTGCACCACTGCCCGATTCCCAGGAACTATCTTTTAACATAAACTCTATGGCCATGCCAATAGCAACCTTGAGGGCACATATGGCTCCCCACATGTCCCCCTGTTTTATATCATGTTTTGATGTTTGGCAGACTTTGTTTTGTGGCAGGGTAGAATGTGCCTGTCTTAGGTTGGGGATCGCCTTCCGTCTTACCCGTCATTGGAACACCTGGTCATTTTTTCCCAGTAGTACCAGGTGCTCTGTCTTAGGTTGACTGGATAGCACTAGTTTCCTCTTACCCGTCATTGGCTAGCCATCCCTCTACATGGTGGACGTTCTGATGGAGGGGGGCAAATCCTCCACAGCAACTCAATATTCTGCCATGTCCAGCCTATGATAGTGAGTTTGTATAGGTTGCACCTTTATGGCATCAATGTGTTGCTGCAAAAGGCCATGAGCTTGTTAAGAATTATAGGACCGTGGTCTGGGAGGTGTTGCAGTGGATAAGGCGTTAGACTCTCAAGCATGAGGTCCCAAGTTCGATCCCTGGCAGCACATGTACCAGAAAGATATCTGGTTCTTTCTCTTTCCTCCTCTCTTTCTCATTAATAAATAAATTAAAATGTTGAAAAAAAAGAATTATAGGACCTATTGTGAGCAGAAGAAGTAAAACAAGCTAGGATGCCACAACTAAGGGTAGACAGGTAAGGAAGGGGGAATGTATCCATTGACATGAAGAGGTAGGATCATATCTTATGTCTAAGGGAAGCAGTCAGTGGATGTGATGTCCAGGGGAATAGCCATTTGTCTTTGGGGGTAGTAAAGGATGTCCGTGTCATGGGTGATGTTATAAAGGGAAACATCTTTAAATTGTTGGCTGACAAAGGTAGGCCTATGGTGGCAAGACAAGATACAACAGTTAAGTGTACAAGAATATGTGAATGTTGTTAATTCACATAGGTTGGATATGGAGGAACTTCTTATAGTTTAATACCTTACCATATGAACAGATGATTCTTCATATGAAGGCTTGACAGCTGTAATCACTTACTTGTGAAAAACAATAAAACTTGTAACAAGTTAGAGGTTTACTATAATTGACTTTGGACCATAAACAGACTCAGGTTACTTAGAGAGTTAACGCATGTTAGTGACAATGGTTTTAACATTTAGAGTATTTTGAGCAGATGGGTCATACAAAAATTTTTGGTCATTCAACACACTCACTTACAAAACACAACTGGCCAGTCATAACATAAGACATTCAGAGAAGGTGTAGGAGAGAGGGCTCTGTGAGCCAACTTTTGTAGGTTCTGCCATGTCATATTATGGATCCTGGGATGTATCCTGCACCTAGTCTTCTTGTATTATTTATTGTTCTTTAGGGATAACAGTGCCATCATGAGGGTATTGTTGGACATGGTGGGCAGGAACCCAGACAGGTTTAGAGTAATTATGTGGGAAAATGCATGCAAAACCTCTTCCCATGGACAATAGAGGGTCAGACCCTTTCCAAATTTTATCAAGTGGGTCTTTCCATTTGACCTTAATAGATGTGAGAGTAGATGGTGTTTGCCAGTGAAGAATAATAGGAGGTAAATCAGAGTTATTGTAAATATTAAAGAGATTTAACGTAGTTAAGGCTTTTGCTAGCTGGATTTGGGGGGGTACATTCCTCCTTTATCTAATTGAGCCTTAAGTGTTTTATGGGCCCTCTCAACAATGCCTTGTCCCTGTGGATTATAGGGAATGCCTGTGGTATTAGTAATGTTCCAGAGGGAACAAAAATATTAAAATTGTTTGCTGGTAAACACTGGTCCATTGTCAGTTTTCAGTTGGAGATGTAAGCCCATCAGAGCAAAACAGGAGAGCATATAGCTTATAAACTTTTTAGAGTTTTCTCCTGTCTGAGCTGTTGCCCACATAAATTTAGAAAAGGTATCAATTGAGACAAACACATATTTTTGTTTGCCAAAGTTTGGTATGTGGGTGACATCAATTTGCCAAATAGCATTAGCTTTTAGGCCTCGGGGGTTAACACCAAGAGTCTGAATAGCAGGTGTTTTGATGAGACTTGCCCAGGAAGAGCAAGTAGCTAGGGTATGTTTTAATTGTGGTAACGGAACATCAGGAAATCGAGCTCAAAGGCCTTTAAGATTAATATGGGTTAGGGAATGAAAGTCAGCAGGATCAGAGACAGAGACTAGGAGAGCTCCAGTGGAGGCAAAGCAGTCAGCTGCAGCATTCCCTTCGGACAGGGCACCAGGAAGAGGGCTGTGGGAACGAAGGTGCTGAATATATAGTTTTTGGGTTTGAGAAGAGAGCATAGAGACGATTTGAATCAAGAGAGGGGAAAGTGGGTTCTCATCAATTTTCACATACGAATGAGCAAGCCATGGAAGTAAGTGAACAGTATACACACTGTCAGAAAAAAGGTTGAAGGATTCTGGTACAGCTTTTCATGCAAGGAAAACAGCATAAAGTTCTTTGTACTGAGGGGAATTCTCAGGAAGCTCAGTAAAGAGGTTTAGGGGGTTGTTTGTCCAGGTAATATATAAGGGCAGCAGCTCCCTTTTTTCCACCATCAGTGAAGACTGTAGGAGCAGAAGGAATGGGATCTCGAGAGAAAAGTTTAGGTGCTAGTAGAGGCAAAAGAGGTAAAGAAGCTATCAATTTATTAGAAGGAAAATGGTTATCTATTTGTCCTGGAAACCCCAAGAAGCTTATGGCAAAGCAGGAATGATGGCGTATAAGCCACTCTGTATCTGTGAGAGAAAAGGGCAGAATAATTAAATCCGGTTCTTTCCCTAGACCTGCACAGACCTATTTCTCCCTTGGCGAACCATGAATGCTAATGCATCTATTTCAGTGAGGAGTCTTGGAGCTCCGCCTACTGGCGTGTGAAGCCACTTAAGAACCCCATGGTTCTGCCACAATGCCCCTACTACTGTGGGGGTGGAGTTAAAGATTAGAAGGTTTACCGGAGAGGAGGGGGAGAATCGAACAAGGTATGTGTCCTGGAGGGCCTGGTTAACCCTTTCCAGTGCCAAGGAGGCCTCGGGAGTTAACTTACATTTTAAGGAGGGCTGTTTGTTTCCTTTTAACAGGTCAAACAGTGGTTGGAGGCAGCTTGTAGGCAGATAGAGATACTGCCTAAGCCAATTTAAATTTCCTAGAAAACTTTGTAAAGAAGCAAGAGTAAGGTTAGAAGGAAAGGTGACATTAGGTTTTAAGGGACGAATTTGTGTTAGAGAAATCTCTGAACCTAAAAAAGATATTGGAGCAATTAGCTGTATCTTCTCAGGAGCCACATTAAGGCCGCTTTTCTTTAATGCAGGAATGAGAAAATCACTTAAGGCGTAGAGATCTGTATCTGATTTCCCCATATTAATACGTCATCCATGTAATGAAAATATAAAGGGTCTTATGGATATATGGAAAAAGGGCATATTTAACAGCCTCTTGACAAATTGTAGGACTATTGGCCATGCCTTTGGGCAGCACTACCCATTCAAATCTATCGGCAAGGCTGGTGTTATTAATAGAAGGAACAGAGAAGGCAAAACGTTTACAATCTTGTGGATGCAAGGGACTAGAGAAAAAAACAATCTTGTATATCAATAGCTATGATTGGAATTCCTGTGGGAATTGCAGAAGCAAGAGGCAAACCCCTTTGGGGGGAGCCCCAGACCTGCATGGTTTTATTAACTGCATGGAGATCTTGGAGGAGGGGCCATTTTCCCGAGCGCTTTTTAATCACAAAGACAGGAGTACTCCATGGGCTTCGAGAATGGCGAATGTGTCCCAAGGACAACTGCTCTCGGACGAGCTATTCTAAAATTTCTAGTTTATCCCTGGGTAAAGGCCACTGTTCCACCCAGAAAGGCTCATTAGAAAGCCACCTTAAGCTGGGTGTTTGGCTACACACAGTGGCATTTAGTATTGGGGGTGCTGATTAGACCTGGTCTCACGGGAATGAGTGTTACGCTCTGCAGAGGCATCTGTGGATATCCTAACATCAAGACATTCCAGAATATCCCTGCCCAGTAGCTTGGTGCTAATATCAGCTACCAAAGGGCGGAAGTGTCCAGTAGAATCTTCCGGGTCTTCCTACATGAGTGAGTCTCATGTGCAAAATGATTGGGTCACCCCTCCTACTCCATGTATACTGGGTCCAGGGATAAGTTCCCAATCTTGGGGACCTCTTCTTACCTTAAAATAGTCTTTGCTGCCCCTGTATCAATCAAAATTTAAAAGGAATATTGCCAATCTTTACTGTCATAGAAGGGTGACCCCATTCTAAAACAGTAGTGGTCCACAAAATCTCAGAACCCAAATTTGTACCATTCAGGGGTGAACCATCTTTATGAAATTGGGACCAACAATCTCTCTTCCAATGAAACCCCTTACGACATCTTGGACAAACAGCATGTGGCCTCTGGCTCCCTGACTGAAAGCAGGGTTGCTCTGACTGGAGGCGTGGTCACTCTAACTGGAGGCGGGGTTTCCCTGACTGGAGGTGTGGTTGCAGCTTATCAGGTTACGCCAATGTCCTTGGCGACCGCACTGAAAGCAGGCCCTGTTGTGGTTATGTGGGGTAACTGCATAAACCTGTGTTGTAGCAGGTGCCCCATAATTACCTGATGTAAGTTCCTGTGTCACTAAAATCCAATTATCTGGGTGTAGGTGTTTAAGATTAAGGCATGCCTGATGGAATTGTGGTATCATGCCTTCCCAGACAATAGAACGCAGGAGTAGTGAGTGGATGTCAGGATTATAAACCTTTCTCTCTAAGCTTGTCTTCACCCTTGAGATGAAGCTCGCTAATGGTTCATCAGTGCCTTGGCGAAGAGAGTTAATGGGAACTGACGAGTCTACATTGGGTGGGGTCACCCTTTTCCAGGCTTGTGTTGCGCAGATGTGTACCTGTTCAAAATAACCGGTTGGAAACCTGGCTTCTGCCTGCTGAGCTCCAGATTCATAAGCTCCTTCTCCAAACAAAGCATCAGAATCCCATTCTACCTATTTGTTACTATTTTCCTGCGACTGTCTAGAGCACTCATTGCGGAAGCATGCCTTCCACTGTAGGTAGAGGAGGTCTGGGAGTGCAGCACAAGCCAGGTCCTTCCAATCCTGCGGCATGTTAAGATGGTGTTAAAAACTTCTTAAAACGGACTTGGTCCATGGAGTGTGCATTCCATCCTCTCTCACCGCTTTGCTGAGTGCTCCCAGCTTTTTAGAGGAGTATGGCTGCCACGGCTGAGGGTTTTGTTTAGAAGGGGCCATGTTTACCGGGAAGGTGTGGATTTGGTCCGATGGCATGGGAGAGGGAGCTACAGAAGTGGAAGGTGCTGTGGAAACTGCTGTAGTGGCCGCAGGGGAAACTGAACGCATATCTACGGGGACGGAGCTCTCGGGGTGGACTGCACATGGTTTAAAGTCCTTAAATACTGAAAAAATATCCTTTAACTCCCCTACCTCAGCCACTAGGTCTCTTAATGATGACGTCTCAGCAGGGGGTGGGGTCAGAGAAGCAGAAGCCTCAGGGGAAGCGAAAACCAGGGCGGTAGGAGGAGGGGCTAGAGAACCGGAAGCCTCAGGGGAAGCAGGGGGCGGGGCCAGAGAATCAGAAGGAACTGAACATGTGTCTTCCACACAAGGAACCGAACACATGTCTGCAGAAGGAGCCGAACACGTTTCTGCAGGGACAGCGGGTGAAGGGTCATGCAAGCCGCAAAAGGAACTGAGCACGTGTCTGCAGGGACAGAAGTTTGGGTGCTGACTGCAAATCGCTTAGGGCATTTAGGTTGTAAGCACATATCTTTTAACTCTTGTATCTCAGGAGAAGCTGAACCCTGGGCAGCAGGGGGCAGGGGCGGAGGAGGAGCTTCCGAACACGTGTACGTGTCTGTGGGAATGGAAATTCTGGGTCTATCTGCTGACCGCTGAGGGCGTCTGAGTTTTAAGCACATGTGCTTTAACTCTCGTATCTCAGCCTCAAGGTCACTTATCCTCATGACAGACCATGTTGTACATATCTTGTAAGTGGTGACCACAGTTATAAAAATCCAAGGGGTAGCGAAAATTAAACCATCTGTGAGAGCGCGAATCTGTCCCTGGGCAGAAGGAGATAATAACTGGGACACCTCCTCATAAAACGAAAAAATTCCCATGGTAGAGGGAAACACGGGACCACAGAGGTGGGCAGATGCCACTTACCTGTGTCTGGGCTGCTTTCGGGGACCTCAGGCCGGGCCACCCAGCGGGGCGTGGGTGTGGAACATGATGGGCGCCAGATGTTGTTGTGTGCGGGCCATGGAGAAGAGAGAGAGGAGGGGTCTGGAGCGAAGAGGAAACACAAATCTTTATTTGCGCTGGCACCTCAGAGTTGGGTGCTAGAGAAGCAGGTTGGGCCATGTGGAGGTAGCGAAAATGGCCACCTCACGCAGTAACCTTTCCTGCGTCTGAACACCGGAGTGAAGCACTGGCAAGAGAGTGAGGTGCGGAAGAAGAAAGGCTTTTATAGGAGCAGCTTTCGCTAGAATGGGAAGGGGAGGAGTAACCATAGCACTCCAGGATAGGATAATAACTCTCATGAGAATGGGAGGGGGGAGGAGTAACCAAAGAACTTCAAATATCGCGGGGATATAGACAATGCCCTGAGGGCACAACATGGCTGAGCAGGCACTCCGAGAATGTCCCAACTCTCATGGGAACTAGCAGTAGCCTGAGGGCAGTCACATGGCAGATATGACTGCATCAGCACAATTTCCCAGCAATATATAAAGACACACATCAAATTGTTTGCCATATGCCTTTTTTGCAAAACCTGGATTCTCTTTATTCAAATTAAACAAGGAAGACTAATGTTGTTTTCTCTGGGCTATGTTGTTTTCACCGGGCTGGCTTCACGGGCAGGTAACAGACGACCAGGGACTCATGGTTGAGCTGTAGGCAGTATCTCTTTATTTATGCAGGACACAGCACAATCTAAGATGAGCTAAGCTTAAACTCAAGTTACCCTAAAACTCACAATGCTGTCTTTATATATACTTGCCAAGTAGGGTGGAAACAGGATGTGACATAGAGAGGAGAGAAAAGTGACTGGCGAAAATCAGAGTGTGACAAGGAGGGGTTGGAGCAGGCGAGAATCCTATCACTGGTCCACCAATGCCCTGGAGTGCTTTATGTAAATGTAAAAGTGATTTATGTAAATAGACCAAAGCTTTGAATGGGATTAAATCTATCCCTATATAGGCATATGGTTAAGCAGAAGCCAGGGGGAGCTGGCATACTATCCAACAGACTAGGATTAACTATAAAAGCTTTTTGGAAAACAATGATCAAGAGCTTGCATGTAAAGAACCATGAAAACAATAGCAAAGGCAGTAGGGTCATTTAAATGGCATATGATTAATTCATTAATTAATTTTAAAATGTGTTTTGTACTGTCATGGTTCATTGGACACTGGCCCTATTAAATTGTATCACATAAAGTACTGGTTTGCTTTTCTATTTCACAGCACATAATGATAAACTTCCTACAAGTTCTAAGAAGAATAACAATTTGTAAGCATTGAGTTCATTAATAAGATAGTTTGACAAAGTTATTAGGACTCTGCCCTTTGGTGATCCTACATCTTACTGTTTATTTGTGTCATTATAGTTTCACTTCTAATTATCTCATTTCTAATTCATACTCCCTTCTCTAAGATTAATATTTTTATTTATCTATGCAGGTCAGTCCATTACAATCATCTTTTAAGCTTCATAATACACATGCCATAACGTTAAATGGGATATTCAGAAACCCAGTATGCAAAGATAAAATAATTTTATTAAGTCTTTAGACTTTTTCCTATGCATACATCCATCTAGAACAACTGGAATTTTAAATTTCATACATATCTGTGAGTCTTTTTAAATTTGAGATAAAAACAATTATATGAAGCTAGAAATAACATTAACTAGAATTCTAGTATTAAAAATTGAATATAAATTATGTGCGCCTTTGTTATTGGCATTTGATTCATCTTTTTAGATATGAGTTCATTACTTTGAATAAATTTAATCTGCAGATTAGAAAGGGTGATAATTTATATAAATATTGACAGATTTTCTAAAACTTTGGAATAATCTAAGACTTTTACTAAAAAAGTAAATATTAAAGAAAAGTACGCTTCTCATGCTCCAGTTCCTTTCTCAAATTATGACAGTTACCAATACATAAGTTAGAGTAGAAGAGAGAAATCATTATAATTTATAATTTAGACATACTATACAGTAGTGGGATAAAAACAAAGAGGTTATGTCTGTTGATAAATAATATATGAAAGCCCAGAGAACTGAGAAAGATCACACTATGGCAGTATGAAAGAGTTCAAGTACTAAAAAAATAATAGACTAGAGAATAACAGGAAGTCTAAATAATGAAATACAGTATTCATTTATTTCTCAGAGCAATTATGAGGGATGTGACTCCATAATTATAATTTAATAAGACTCATATAAAGATTATGAGTAAAATACAGGTGGTTATTGGGGGAGGTTATATGTAATGCCAGCTTGAGCTTTAAAAAAAATCTGGCTTTTACTAATGTCCTAAGTCAATTAAGACTGACTTTGTGTTCCTTTCACCAAATTATGGTTTTGTTACATTCTAGCATTATTCTTCTCTTTAGGATTTCACATTTTAAAGGGTCTACTGGTCATCCTTGCTCAGCAGAATTGTTAGAATTTACACAGATGGGACAAAACAGCAGCAGAGAATATTTTAACACCCACCAAAAATGTGTGGTTAAATTCAAGGCAGACATAAGATTATTATACACAAGTTTGTGATTCTAGGCTACTAATGCCAATGCCACTACTGTGGTTCCCATTGTCAGTGTGTTTGTAGATTCATACTAGGTTCTTTAACTTTTTAACGATGTTAGAAATAATGCTCCCAATCCAGACACGAAAGCTATTCCAACATTCAGCCTGTATTAATGATCACAACGTTTTTTTCTGAACTTCTTGATTTTCTGCTGCAAAATTCAGGTTCACATGATGAAATATGATGATGAGACAGCATCATTTTTATGGTATTTTTCACTGTTAGTTAGGTGTAAAAGGCCAATATTGTCTGCTCTGTCCAGTGTAGTGGTGTGGATTGCAAGGAAGTCAACTGTGACATTTGGGGGGAGAAGTAGTACTGATGGATCATGTCAGAATATTGACATTTACTTAAAGTTCCAGTTTTTTTTTTTTTTTTTGCCTGCAGAGTTATTTCTGGGGCTTGGTACATGCACTACAAAATCCACTCTTCCTAATGGCCACTTTTCAATTTTTGGATAGGACAGAGAAATTGAGAGGGGAGGGGAAGATAGAGAAGGAGAAAGACACCTGTAGTCTTGCTTCACAGCTTGTGAATCAAGGCCTCTGCAGGTGAAGAGTCTGGGGCTCAAGCCTAGATCCTTGTGCGGGTCCTTTAGCTTTATACTATGTGTGCTTAACCTGGTGTGCCAACATCCAGCCACACAAGTTCCAGAATTTTTAAAGTAATTACAAATGTTCTTTGTAATTCTCCTGTGTAGTCATAGTCTTAAGAGTTAGTCTATATAGGGCCCTGGTTGTGGTGCACTTTTTTAAGTTACAATGCTGAAGGACTCAGGTTTGAGCCTATGATCCACACCTGCAGGGGAAATCTTTGCAAGTCGTGAAGCAGGGCTGCGGTGTCTCTCTGTTTCTTTCTTTTTCTATCTCCCCCTACCCTCTCAATTTCTGGCTGTCTCTAGCCAATAAATAAAGATAATGAAAAATAAATTTTAAAAGAGTTTGTCTACATAGAATCACTGTAGACAATCAAATTTTACTTTATTTATTATTATTATTATTTTTTGCCAGAGCACTGCTCAGCTCTGGCTTATGGTGGTGTGGGGGATTGAACTTGGGACCTGGGAGCCTCAGGCTTGAGAGTCAGTTTGCATAACCATTATGCTATCTCACCCAGCCCAAATTCTAACTATAATAATAACATACACGTTTAATACTAGAAAATGAATGCGCTCACTCAACATCTAGACAATACGCATCATGCAAATAATGATTATTCCTTTTAATTTCAAATCTATTATCTCAATATGCAGACAGTAATTGCGACTATTCCAGATTTTATAAATCATACTTCTGCCAGTTTATCCTTTTAAATATTCATTTTTAAAATAAGTATTTTACCTGAAAGCCCTTTATATATCAGACCTACATCTCACGTTTTCATTCAAACTCATATTCCACTTTAACCAAGACACTTTTCCACAAACTTCACTCAGAATTTTAATCTCCCTCCTATTCATAGTACTATACAGTAGAATAATATTAACATGTCATTATTTCTCTTTGATATTTAATAATTCTTTATACTTAAGTGTTACTTTTCTTTATACTTAAGTATTACTAGATCAGAGGTATCTAGAGGCCCAGATATTAATATCTAAATCCCAGTTACTGACATATTGTAGATATGTGATAAATGTCTATTTAGTTGAATTTGTGACATGTTGTCCCTTTAAGGAAAAATGTCATATGCAAAACAAAGAGTCATATTTAGTCATTCTTTGTGTAGTCATTTATAAAAGACTTTAATGAGAATACAATATTTCCCTTAAAGGTAATTCTCAACACATTTATGAGTAATAAATACATAAATAATAATATCATCACTGAATAATATTAATAATAAATTAAAAATCCTGGTGCATGATGTGTGGAAAAAATCTAAATTGGGAGTAAGAATGTTTTGCAGAGAATTGATATGGGAGATGAGAAATTATATCCACGTGTCAGTAACTGTACACCATTACACCCTGAATTGAAGAATATGAATTATATAGCTATAAATACAGTGTGAGTTTACATGATGCTTGAGTCACTGCATGACTGGGTGGAACTATCTGCTCAATTTTTTAACATTAATATTATATATATATATAAAAGTGAGGAGCCAGGCAGTGGTGCACTTAGTGGAGCACACATACTACAGTGTGCGGGGACCCAGGATCAAGTCCCTGTTCCCCAAATGCTGGGGGAAAGCTTTACAAGGGGTGAAGCAGTGCTGTACGTGTCTCTGTCTCTCTCCTTCTCCCTCTTCCCTCTTAATTTCTTTCTGTCTCTCTTCCTCTCTCTCTCCCCTCTCAATTTCTCTCTGTCTCTATTCAAGTATAAATAAACAAAAAGCAAAAAGAAAAGTAAAATAAACTGAAAACCTTTAAAAAATAAAGTTGAAAAAAGTGACATGATAGAGTTGTCCTTGTACAAGAACAGCTATAGGTTAGAAAAAAATACTATCATTTTAATAATGCCTTTGCTCATTGTCTACTGGTAGACAGTACACACACACACAGTCACTGATTAAAAAACAAAACAAAACAAAAAACCTACTATTATCACTCAGCCTTAATAATTAATCACATTGACTGCTGCATCTGTTATTAATAAACAAGCACACCCCTACAATCACTGGGGATCTCGTATTTATTTGAATAGTGTCTGGTTTAGGTAATACCAGGGCAGCTATAAATTATAATTAAAGGCTTCTATAAAAGCCTTTTGTTAAAAATAAAGAAATAAATAAAAGTCTTTTGTTACACCACAACTCATTTATATTTATGCGATATGTCACTGAAAATTCACCTTCTACAATGTAGTGACCAAGGAGAAAACATTATGCATATTATGGTACCTGTTATTTTTTTTAAAAGTACATTTTCCAGTCACTGAGGTTGCTATTGAAAGCAAGAAGCTGGAAACTTTAGTGCATAACCCAGAAGCATAGCCAGCTGCCCTGGGGCTGTGTGGTTTGCAAAAAAAGTGTGTATTTTATACAGTTGGAAAGAGGGTTGGTGCTGTGACTAACTGAAACAATTCTATAGGCTCCAGGTGAACATGAAAAGCTGCCCTACCCTAAGTACAGAAATATTACTGTCTATCTTTTCTTTCTTTAGGCTACACCGAGAGAATTAGTTTTTACCTTCTTGAGACCATGTTTACCTTAGGGAAGCATCCATGTTCCAGCTTCTGCCTTGGGAGCACAGAGCTTTGAAGAAAAACAAAATAAACCTCTTTAAAGTATCTTTGGACATATAGGAATATTTTTCACTATACAGGATTTATGACTTTGTGGATGTTATTACTGTACACAAACCTGTGGAGGTGAAAAAAGTGAATGTGCATTCTAAAGATAAGAAAAAGTCCATTCTATGTGTTAGTAAATACTTTTTAATGTAACTAATTTAATTAGATTCTAAAAATTTTCTTTATTCTATTAATCTTTCATCAAACATCAAACAGTTTTTCGAAGGCTGACTATAGGTCCCATGACTATATTCTAGGTCCATCTATATCCCTCCTTTACTAGTAACTGGTGATGCCAGTGCTCCTTGATTCTATTCATTGCCTCCTAAATCACTATTATTTTTAATTAAAATATAAGTACCATCTTAATATGGGCTCATTTGTTTGGCAATGCAAACTTCTTATTTCAGTTTCTCTGAAACAAAGTTTTGGCTCTTGTTGTTCCAAGATTATATGCTTGTCACTCTAAACCTAAGCCCTACAAAAGAATTTTACAGTTTTCTTTACAATATTTCTACTTTATTTTTATTTTATTTTATTAGTGGTTTAATAATGATTGATTGACAATATTGTGGGATAGGAGAGGTTCAATTTCACAGAATTTCCACCACCAGAGTTTCATATTCCATCCCCTCCACTGGAAGTTTTCCTATTCTTTATCTTTCTGGGAGTATGGATCCAGGATGAAGTACAGAAGGTCTGGCTTCTGTAATTGCTTCTCTGCTGGACATGAGCACTGACAGGTCAACCTATACCCCCAGCCTGTTTTTATCTTTCCCTAGCTGGGTAGGGCTCTGCAGAGGTGGAGTTCTAGGATTCACTGTTGAGTTCATCTGCCCATGGAAGACAGGTTAATGTCATGATAGCTTTTACAACTTGATGGTTGAAAAGTATTAACATATAAAGCAGAACTTTTTTTTTTTTTAGTGATCAGGAAACTAAAGGCAAAAATAAGGCAGATGAGATTTGGGGTCTTCATGTTGAAAGCAGTTAGTGACTCTGTTTTAAATATATTCCAAGGATCCCATGACTTTACTAATTTTTGCTGAGCCCAATAACTAATATGCAGGTGGACTGAAAATATTGTCTAGGAAGATGGTGTCAGAGTTGGAAATAGGACTAGAAAGCTAGATAAAGGCAGAGAGTACCTCCCAAATATGGGAAATGTATATAAATACTGCTAACTGTAAACCCCATCGACCTGACCTAGGACCCATGTCTGTCCATAATTAGCACATGAATCTGTGTAACCTCTGTATTCCCACTGCTCTAAGCTCACAGTATTTCTATTGTTAACAATAGCCTGATTTTCAAAGCTTTTTCCTCACTATCTGTAATTGTCATAAATCTGAGTACATAGTTAAATATGTCTTCAAAGATAAAGAAAGTTGCATGCAAGGGCATGAGTAAAGGAGTAAGAATTACAAGTTGTAATTGTCCACAAATTCAATAGCCTGACAATTGCTGAAACATTTAACGTTTCATATATGACCTAAAATTTCTCAACAAGTTTTGAGGCAAGCTTACACCATTTCAACAGAAGAATAACTGAAAAACGACCAAATGCATGGTTTAATTTGTTCCTAAAATAAAATATAAATATTTAAGTACTCTTTATTTTCTTATAGCTCTAAAGATGGAATTTAAGTTTTAGAAGCCTGCTTATTATTTTGTCAGATTGTATAAATGTCACATTATGTTTTGTTAGGCAGCTGTATATTTTAATTTCATTTTAAAAAGTAGGAGAATAATACAAATCCTCACTTTATGTAATTCTAATGTGAATTGAATGTCCTGAGTGAAGCTTCTTAAACCATTTTAACTTTACACTGAATATTTGGTCTTCTTTTCTAGTGGGGAATCCTTTAATTATTAAATTATTAAGAATTCTACAGTTGAAGGTCATATGAACAAGAAAAGGCCCACAAGCTAAATCTGGGATTCCCCGTTTCTTTAGATAAATTGGAACACAGCCATTTCCATTTGTTTACATATATTCTATGAATGTCTTCACCCTGTTATGGCAGAGTTGCAAAGTTGCAACAGAAACCATATGGCCTACTGAGCCTAAAACATTTATTAACATTTTCTTTGCCGAAAATAAAATAAAATAAACCTTTGTTTGGTGGGTATTCAAAACAAAATGGCCTGCCTTATTTTTTTCTTCCATTCTATCCCATTTGGTAAGTCAGATAGAAAGAGGGGCAAAGGAGATAAGGAGAGAGAAAGACAGATACCTCCAGTACTTGTGAAGCATCCCCCCTGCAGATAGGGAGTGGAGGCTTGGACCCAGTCCCTTGGTCATGGCAATGTGTGAGCTTGACCTGGTGCACCACTGCCTGTGACCAAAGGGCCATTTTCTTTTCAAGGCCTTTCAGTGGTTTTAAAGTCTTTATATGACACATGACCAAAAAAAGTACCAATTTTTCTTCTCAAGCTTGAACAGGGGAGGGATGTTGATAGTGTTAGAGGAGGAGGAAGAGGCATTTCAGAGAAATAAAGAGCAACCATAACTCAGTTACTTTGTAAGCAGATTTTTTTTCTTTCTGTTTGCCAAGGTAAATTTATATATACCCAGAAAGAGCTTAAAATTGTTATATACAATATATAATATGCAATAGCTTTTCTCAAACTACTTTACTGAATGTGTATGGAATTTTTTTTATTTAACATTGCCACTTACAATTTACCTATGTCCTCATAATTGTAACAGGTTCCCTTCCTGGAGCATGCAGTGCTTGTAAAAACTTATCCCTTGTTTCCTTTCAAATTTGGTAACCTCTAAGAAAGGACATTGTTTGATGCAGAATTTGTTCTTGATTCAGAGGTGTAAGTTTCTTTATAGGCCATAGAATTTCCTTTCTTTCTTTCTTCTTCTTTTTTGCTTCCAAAGTTATAGCTGGGGTTTGGTACCTGCACTACAAATCCATGGCTCCTGGAGGCCACTTTTTCCCTTTTGTTGCCCTTGTTGTTTATAGTGGTTGTTATTATTATTGTTGCTATTGCTGTCATTAAGGGGAAGAGAAAGACATCTGCAGACATGCTTCACCTTCACCGTCACCTGTAAAGCAACAACCCTGCAGTTGGGGGAGCCAGGGGCTTGAACTGTGATTATGCTGCCCTACCGCCCCGCCCCTAGAATTTTCCTCTTATTTTGCGTGAGGGGGCCCTGGCAGCATTGCACCTCGATAAGCACACAAATCACCTTGTGCAAGCACGTGGGTTGAAGCCAACGCTCCCAATTTGCAAGAGGAATACTTCATGAGCATTGAAAGCCTGCAAGTGTCTGTCTTCTCTCTCCCTATCTTCTCTCTCTTTCTCA